>NC_054474.1:117900807-118135763 GCF_017639515.1 Carcharodon carcharias
TTTGTACGTATGCGTGTGTGTTGCTTTGTACGTGTGTGTGTGTGTTTGTTTGTACGTGTGTGTGTGTGTTGGTTTGTACATGTGTTTGTGTTGGTTTGTACATGCGTGTGTGTCTGTGTTGGTTTGTACATGTGTGTGTGTTGGATTGTACATGTGTGTGTGTTGGTTTGTACATGTGTGTGTGTTGGTTTGTACATGTGTGTGTGTCTGTGTTAGTTTGTACATGTGTGTTTGTTGGTTTGTTATTTGTGTGTGTTGGACTGTACGTGTGTGTGTGTTTGTTTGTACATGTGTGTTTGTTGGATTGTACGTGTATGTGTGTTGGTTTGTGCATGTGTGTGTGTTGGTTTCCACATGTGTGTGTGTGTCTGTGTGTGTTGGTTTGTACGTGTGTGTTGGTTTGTCCATGTGTCTGTGTGTGTTGGCTTTTACATGTCTGTGTTGGTTTGTACGTATGTGTGTGTGTAGGTTTGTACGTGTCTGTGTGTGTGTGTTGGTTGGTACATGTTTGTGTGTGTGTTGGTTTGTACATATGTGTGTGGTATTGGTTTGTACGTATGTGTGTTGGTTTGTACGTGTGTGTGTATGTTGGTTTGTACGTGTGTGTGTGTGTATTGGTTTGTACGTGTGTGTTGGTTTGTACGTGTGTGTGTTGTTTTGTACGTGTGTGTATGTTGGTTTGTACATGTGTGTGTGTGTGTTGGTTGGTACATGTGTGTGTGTGTGTTGGTGTGTATGTGTGTGTGTTGGTTTGTACGTGTGTGTGTTGGTTTGTACGTGAATGTGTTGGTTTGTATGTGTGTGTGTATGTTGGTTTGTACGTGTGTGCATGTGTTGGTTTGTACGTGTGTGTGTGTTGGCTTGTACATGTCTGTGTTGGTTGGTACGTATGTGTGTGTGTAGGTTTGTACATGTGTGTGTGAGTGTGTGTGCGTGTTGGTTGGTACATATGTGTATGGTGTTGGTTTGTACGTGTGAGTGTATGTTGGTTTGTACGGGTGTGTGTGTGTGTATTGGTTTGTACGTGTGTGTTGATTTGTACGTGTGTGTGTTGTTTTGTACATGTGTGTGTATGTTGGTTTGTACATGTGTGTGTGTGTGTGTTGGTTTGTATGTGTTTGTGTGTGTTGGTTTGTACGTGTGTGTGTTGGTTGGTACGTGTGTGTGTGTGTGTTGGTGTGTATTTGTGTGTGTTAGTTTGTACATGTGTGTGTGTGTGTTGGCTTGTACATGTCTGTGTTGGTTTGTACGTATGTGTGTGTGTAGGTTTGTACGTGTGTGTGTGTGTGTGTGTTGGTTGGTACATGCTTGTGTGTGTGTTGGTTTGTACATATGTGTGTGGTATTGCTTTGTACGTATGTGTGTTGGTTTGTACGTGTGTGTGTATGTTGGTTTGTACGTGTGTGTGTGTGTGTATTGGTTTGTACGTGTGTGTAGGTTTGTACGTGTCTGTGTGTGTGTGTGTGTTGGTTGGTACATGTTTGTGTGTGTGTTGGTTTGTACATATGTGTGTGGTATTGGTTTGTACGTATGTGTGTTGGTTTGTACGTGTGTGTGTATGTTGGTTTGTACGTGTGTGTGTGTGTATTGGTTTGTACGTGTGTGTTGGTTTGTACGTGTGTGTGTTGTTTTGTACGTGTGTGTATGTTGGTTTGTACATGTGTGTGTGTGTGTTGGTTGGTACATGTGTGTGTGTGTGTTGGTGTGTATGTGTGTGTGTTGGTTTGTACGTGTGTGTGTTGGTTTGTACGTGAATGTGTTGGTTTGTATGTGTGTGTGTATGTTGGTTTGTACGTGTGTGCATGTGTTGGTTTGTACGTGTGTGTGTGTTGGCTTGTACATGTCTGTGTTGGTTGGTACGTATGTGTGTGTGTAGGTTTGTACATGTGTGTGTGAGTGTGTGTGCGTGTTGGTTGGTACATATGTGTATGGTGTTGGTTTGTACGTGTGAGTGTATGTTGGTTTGTACGGGTGTGTGTGTGTGTATTGGTTTGTACGTGTGTGTTGATTTGTACGTGTGTGTGTTGTTTTGTACATGTGTGTGTATGTTGGTTTGTACATGTGTGTGTGTGTGTGTTGGTTTGTATGTGTTTGTGTGTGTTGGTTTGTACGTGTGTGTGTTGGTTGGTACGTGTGTGTGTGTGTGTTGGTGTGTATTTGTGTGTGTTAGTTTGTACATGTGTGTGTGTGTGTTGGCTTGTACATGTCTGTGTTGGTTTGTACGTATGTGTGTGTGTAGGTTTGTACGTGTGTGTGTGTGTGTGTGTTGGTTGGTACATGTTTGTGTGTGTGTTGGTTTGTACATATGTGTGTGGTATTGCTTTGTACGTATGTGTGTTGGTTTGTACGTGTGTGTGTATGTTGGTTTGTACGTGTGTGTGTGTGTGTATTGGTTTGTACGTGTGTGTTGGTTTGTACGTGTGTGTGTTGTTTTGTACGTGTGTGTATGTTGGTTTGTACGTGTGTGTGTGTGTGTGTTGGTTGGTACATGTGTGTGTGTGTGTTGGTGTGTATGTGTGTGTGTTGGTTTGTACGTGTGTGTGTTGGTTTGTACATGCATGTGTTGGTTTGTATGTGTGTGTGTGTATGTTGGTTTGTACGTGTGTGCATGTGTTGGTTTGTACGTGTGTGTGTGTTGGCTTGTACATGTCTGTGTTGGTTGGTACGTATGTGTGTGTGTAGGTTTGTACATGTGTGTGTGAGTGTGTGTGTGTGTTGGTTGGTACATATGTGTGTGGTGTTGGTTTGTATGTGTGTGTGTTGGTTTGTACGTGTGAGTGTATGTTGGTTTGTACGGGTGTGTGTGTGTATTGGTTTGTACGTGTGTGTTGGTTTGTACGTGTGTGTGTTGTTTTGTACATGTGTGCGTATGTTGGTTTGTACATGTGTGTGTGTGTGTTGGTTTGTATGTGTTTGTGTGTGTTGGTTTGTACGTGTGTGTGTGTTGGTTGGTACATGTGTGTGTGTGTTGGTGTGTATTTGTGTGTGTTAGTTTGTACATGTGTGTGTGTGTTGGTTTGTATGTGTTTGTGTGTGTTGGTTTGTACGTGTGTGTGTGTTGGTTGGTATGTGTGTGTGTGTGTTGGTGTGTATTTGTGTGTGTTAGTTTGTACGTGTGTGTGTGTGTTGGTTTGTATGTGTTTGTGTGTGTTGGTTTGTATGTGTGTGTGTGTTGGTTAGTACGTGTGTGTGTGCGTGTGTGTGTGTGTGTTGGTTGGTACATGTTTGTGTGTGTTGGTTTGTACATATGTGTGTGGTGTTGGTTTGTACGTGTGTGTGTTGGTTTGTACGTGTGTGTGTGTGTTGGTTTCTACGTGTGTGTTGGTTTGTACATGTGTGTGTGTTGGTTTGTACGTGCATGTTGGTTTGTATGTGTGTTTGTGTTTGTGTTGGTTTGTATGTGTGTGTGTGTTGGTTTGTACGTTTGTGTGTGTTGGTTTGTACGTGTAAATGTAGGTGTGTGTGTCTGTGTGTGCTGGTTTGTACGTGTGTGTGTGTGTGTTGCTTTGTACGTGTGTGTGTGTGTTGGTTTGTACATGTGTGTGGGTTGGTTGGTTTGTACGTGTGTGTGTGTGTGTGTGCGTTGGTTTGTACGTTTCTGTGTGTTGGTTTGTTCGTGTGTGTCTGTGTGTGTTGGTGTGCATGTGTTGGTTTACACGTTTGTGTGTGTGTGTGTGTGTTGGTTTGTACGTGTGTGTCTGTGTGTGTGTGTGGGTTTATATGTGTGTGTGTGTGTGTCTTGGTTTGTACATGTGTGTGTGTGGGGGCGCTGGTTTGTACGAGTGTGTGTGTTGGTTTGTACATGTGGGTGTGTGTTGGTTTGTACGTGTGTGTGTTGTTTTGTACATGTGTGTGTATGTTGGTTTGTACATGTGTGTGTGTGTGTTGGTTTGTATGTGTTTGTGTGTGTTGGTTTGTACGTGTGTGTGTGTTGGTTAGTTCGTGTGTGTGTGTGTGTTGGTGTGTATTTGTGTGTGTTGGTTTGTACGTGTGTGTGTTGGTTTGTACGTGTGTGTGTGTGTTTGTTGGTTTGTACGTGTGTTTGTGTGTTGGCTAGTATGTGTGTGTGTTGGTTTGTACGTGTGTGTGTGCTTGTTCGTTTGTACATGTGTGTGTGTTGGTTTGCACGTGTGTGTGTGTTGGTTTGTACGTGTGTGTGTGTTGGTTTGTACCTTTGTGTGTGTTGGATTGTACGTGTGCGTGTGTTGGTTTGTACGTGTGTGTGTTGGTTTGTACATGTGTTGTCTGTGTTGGTTTGTACATGTGTGTGTATTGGTTTTTACTTGTGTGTGTGTGTTGGTTTGTACGTATGCGTGTGTGTTGCTTTGTACGTGTGTGTGTGTTTGTTTGTACGTGTGTGTGTGTGTTGGTTTGTACAGGTGTTTGTGTTTGTTTGTACATGCGTGTGTGTCTGTGTTGGTTTGTACATGTGTGTGTATTGGTTTGTACTTGTGCGTGTGTTGGGTTGTATGTGTTTGTGTGTTGGTTTGTACGTGTGTGTGTGTGTTGGTTTGTACGAGTGTGTGTATGTGTGTTGGTTTGTTTCTGTGTTTGTGTTGGTTTGTACATGTGTGTGTGTCTGTGTTGGTTTGTACATGTGTGTGTATTGGTTTGTACTTGTGTGTGTGTGTGTGTGTTGGTTTGTACATGTGTGTGTTGGTTTGTACGTGTTTGTGTGTGTTGGTTTGTACATGTGTGTATATTGTTTGGAAGTGTGTGTGTTGGTTCGTAAGTGTGTGTGTTGGTTTGTACGTGTGTGTGTGCGTGTTCTTTTGTACTTGTGTGTGTTGGTTTGCAAGTGTGTATGCTTGTGTCTGTGTGTTGGTTTGTACGTGTGTGCGTGTGTTGGTTTTTACATGTGTGTGTGTTGGCTTGTACATGTGTGTGTGTTGGATTGTACATGTGTGTGTGTTGGTTTGTACATGTGTGTGTGTTGGTTTGTACATGTGTGTGTGTCTGTGTTAGTTTGTACATGTGTGTTTGTTGGTTTGTTATTTGTGTGTGTTGGACTGTACGTGTGTGTGTGTTTGTTTGTACATGTGTGTTTGTTGGATTGTACGTGTATGTGTGTTGGTTTGTGCATGTGTGTGTGTTGGTTTCCACATGTGTGTGTGTGTCTGTGTGTGTTGGTTTGTACGTGTGTGTTGGTTTGTCCATGTGTCTGTGTGTGTTGGCTTTTACATGTCTGTGTTGGTTTGTACGTATGTGTGTGTGTAGGTTTGTACGTGTCTGTGTGTGTGTGTGTGTTGGTTGGTACATGTTTGTGTGTGTGTTGGTTTGTACATATGTGTGTGGTATTGGTTTGTACGTATGTGTGTTGGTTTGTACGTGTGTGTGTATTTTGGTTTGTACGTGTGTGTGTGTGTATTGGTTTGTACGTGTGTGTTGGTTTGTAAGTGTGTGTGTTGTTTTGTACGTGTGTGTATGTTGGTTTGTACATGTGTGTGTGTGTGTGTTGGTTGGTACATGTGTGTGTGTGTGTTGGTGTGTATGTGTGTGTGTTGGTTTGTACGTGTGTGTGTTGGTTTGTACGTGCATGTGTTGGTTTGTATGTGTGTGTGTATGTTGGTTTGTACGTGTGTGCATGTGTTGGTTTGTACGTGTGTGTGTGTTGGCTTGTACATGTCTGTGTTGGTTGGTACGTATGTGTGTGTGTAGGTTTGTACATGTGTGTGTGAGTGTGTGTGCGTGTTGGTTGGTACATATGTGTATGGTGTTGGTTTGTACGTGTGAGTGTATGTTGGTTTGTACGGGTGTGTGTGTGTGTATTGGTTTGTACGTGTGTGTTGTTTTGTACGTGTGTGTGTTGTTTTGTACATGTGTGTGTATGTTGGTTTGTACATGTGTGTGTGTGTGTGTGTTGGTTTGTATGTGTTTGTGTGTGTTGGTTTGTACGTGTGTGTGTTGGTTGGTACGTGTGTGTGTGTGTGTTGGTGTGTATTTGTGTGTGTTAGTTTGTACATGTGTGTGTGTGTGTTGGCTTGTACATGTCTGTGTTGGTTTGTACGTATGTGTGTGTGTAGGTTTGTACGTGTGTGTGTGTGTGTGTGTTGGTTGGTACATGTTTGTGTGTGTGTTGGTTTGTACATATGTGTGTGGTATTGCTTTGTACGTATGTGTGTTGGTTTGTACGTGTGTGTGTATGTTGGTTTGTACGTGTGTGTGTGTGTGTATTGGTTTGTACGTGTGTGTTGGTTTGTACGTGTGTGTGTGTGTGTTGGTTTGTATGTGTTTGTGTGTGTTGGTTTGTACGTTTGTGTGTGTTGGTTTGTACGTGTAAATGTAGGTGTGTGTGTCTGTGTGTGCTGGTTTGTACGTGTGTGTGTGTGTGTTGGTTTGTACGTGTGTGTGTGTCTGCGTGTGTTGCTTTGTACGTGTGTGTGTGTGTTGGTTTGTACATGGGTGTGGGTTGGTTGGTTTGTACATGTGTGTGTGTGTGTGCGTTGGTTTGTACGTTTCTTTGTGTTGGTTTGTACGTGTGTGTCTGTGTGTGTTGGTGTGTATGTGTGTGTGTGTGTTGGTTTACACGTTTGTGTGTGTGTGTGTGTTGGTTTGTACGTGTGTGTCTGTGTGTGTGTGTGGGTTTATATGTGTGTGCGTGTGTCTTGGTTTGTACATGTGTGTGTGTGGGGGCGCTGGTTTGTACGAGTGTGTGTGTTGGTTTGTACATGTGGGTGTGTGTTGGTTTGTACGTGTGTGGGTTGGTTTCCACGTGTGTGTGTGTGTCTGTGTGTTGGTTTGTACGTGTGTGTGTTGGTTTGTCCATGTGTCTGTGTGTGTTGGTTTGTACATGTGTCTGTGTGTATTGGCTTGTACATGTCTGTGTTGGTTTGTACGTATGTGTGTGTGTAGGTTTGTACGTGTGTGTGTGTGTGTGTGTGTTGGTTGGTACATGTTTGTGTGTGTATTGGTTTGTACATATGTGTGTGGTATTGGTTTGTACGTATGTGTGTTGGTTTGTACGTGTGTGTGTATGTTGGTTTGTAGGTGTGTGTGTGTGTGTATTGGTTTGTACGTATGTGTGTTGGTTTGTACGTGTGTGTGTTGTTTTGTACGTGTGTGTATGTTGGTTTGTACGTGTGTGTGTGTGTGTTGGTTGGTACGTGTGTGTGTTGGTTTGTACGTGCATGTGTTGGTTTGTATGTGTGTGTGTATGTTGGTTTGTACGTGTGTGCATGTGTTGGTTTGTACGTGTGTGTGTGTTGGCTTGTACATGTCTGTGTTGGTTGGTACGTATGTGTGTGTGTAGGTTTGTACATGTGTGTGTGAGTGTGTGTGTGTGTTGGTTGGTACATATGTGTGTGGTGTTGGTTTGTATGTGTGTGTGTTGGTTTGTACGTGTGAGTGTATGTTGGTTTATACGGGTGTGTGTGTATTGGTTTGTACGTGTGTGTGGGTTTGTACGTGTGTGTGTTGTTTTGTACATGTGTGCGTATGTTGGTTTGTACATGTGTGTGTGTGTGTTGGTTTGTATGTGTTTGTGTGTGTTGGTTTGTACGTGTGTGCGTGTTGGTTGGTACATGTGTGTGTGTGTGTGTTGGTGTGTATTTGTGTGTGTTAGTTTGTACATGTGTGTGTGTGTTGGTTTGTATGTGTTTGTGTGTGTTGGTTTGTACGTGTGTGTGTGTTGGTTAGTACGTGTGTGTGTGCGTGTGTGTGTGTGTGTTGGTTGGTACATGTTTGTGTGTGTGTTGGTTTGTACATATGTGTGTGGTGTTGGTTTGTATGTGTGTGTGTTGGTTTGTACGTGTGTGTGTGTTGGTTTCTACGTGTGTGTGTTGGTTTGTACATGTGTGTGTGTGTTGGTTTGTACGTGTATGTTGGTTTGTATGTGTGTTTGTGTGTGTGTGTTGGTTTGTATGTGTGTGTGTGTTGGTTTGTACGTTTGTGTGTGTTGGTTTGTACGTGTAAATGTAGGTGTGTGTGTCTGTGTGTGCTGGTTTGTACGTGTGTGTGTGTGTTGGTTTGTACGTGTGTGTGTGTCTGCGTGTGTTGCTTTGTACGTGTGTGTGTGTTGGTTTGTACATGTGTGTGGGTTGGTTGGTTTGTACATGTGTGTGTGTGTGTGTGTGCGTTGGTTTGTACGTTTCTGTGTGTTGGTTTGTACGTGTGTGTCTGTGTGTGTTGGTGTGTATGTGTGTGTGTTGGTTTACACGTTGGTGTGTGTGTGTGTGAGCTAGTTTGTACGTGTGTGTCTGTGTGTGTGTGGGTTTATATGTGTGTGCGTGTGTCTTGGTTTGTACGTGTGTGTGTGTGTGGGCGCTGGTTTGTACGAGTGTGTGTGTTGGTTTGTACATGTGGGTGTGTGTTGGTTTGTACATGTGTGTGTTGGTTTCCACATGTGTGTGTGTGTCTGTGTGTTTTGTTTTGTACGTGTGTGTTGGTTTGTCCATGTGTCTTTGTGTGTTGGTTTGTACATGTGTCTGTGTGTGTTGGCTTGTACATGTCTGTGTTGGTTTGTACGTATGTGTGTGTGTAGGTTTGTACGTGTGTGTGTGTGTGTGTGTGTTGGTTGGTACATGTTTGTGTGTGTGTTGGTTTGTACATATGTGTGTGGTATTGGTTTGTACGTATGTGTGTTGGTTTGTACGTGTGTGTGTATGTTGGTTTGTACGTGTGTGTGTGTGTGTGTATTGGTTTGTACGTGTGTGTTGGTTTGTACGTGTGTGTGTTGTTTTGTATGTGTGTGTATGTTGGTTTGTACGTGTGTGTGTGTGTGTGTTGGTTGGTACATGTGTGTGTGTGTTGGTGTGTATGTGTGTGTGTTGGTTTGTACGTGTGTGTGTTGGTTTGTACGTGCATGTGTTGGTTTGTATGTGTGTGTGTATGTTGGTTTGTACGTGTGTGCATGTGTTGGTTTGTACGTGTGTGTGTGTTGGCTTGTACATGTCTGTGTTGGTTGGTACGTATGTGTGTGTGTAGGTTTGTACATGTGTGTGTGAGTGTGTGTGTGTGTTGGTTGGTACATATGTGTGTGGTGTTGGTTTGTATGTGTGTGTGTTGGTTTGTACGTGTGAGTGTATGTTGGTTTGTACGTGTGTGTGTGTATTGGTTTGTACGTGTGTGTTGGTTTGTACGTGTGTGTGTTGTTTTGTACATGTGTGTGTATGTTGGTTTGTACATGTGTGTGTGTGTGTTGGTTTGTATGTGTTTGTGTGTGTTGGTTTGTACGTGTGTGTGTGTTGGTTGGTACGTGTGTGTGTGTGTTGGTGTGTATTTGTGTGTGTTAGTTTGTACATGTGTGTGTGTGTGTGGGTTTGTATGTGTTTGTGTGTGTTGGTTTGTACGTGTGTGTGTTGGTTAGTACGTGTGTGTGTGCGTGTGTGTGTGTGTGTTGGTTGGTACATGTTTGTGTGTGTTGGTTTGTACATATGTGTGTGGTGTTGGTTTGTACGTGTGTGTGTGTGTTGGTTTCTACGTGTGTGTGTTGGTTTGTACATGTGTGTGTGTGTTGGTTTGTACGTGCATGTTGGTTTGTATGTGTGTTTGTGTGTGTTGGTTTGTATGTGTGTGTGTGTTGGTTTGTACGTTTGTGTGTGTTGGTTTGTACGTGTAAATGTAGGTGTGTGTGTCTGTGTGTGCTGGTTTGTACGTGTGTCTGTGTGTGTTGGTTTGTACGTGTGTGTGTGTCTGCGTGTGTTGCTTTGTACGTGTGTGTGTGTTGGTTTGTACATGTGTGTGGGTTGGTTGGTTTGTACATGTGTGTGTGTGTGTGTGTGCGTTGGTTTGTACGTTTCTGTGTGTTGGTTTGTACGTGTGTGTCTGTGTGTGTTGGTGTGTATGTGTGTGTGTGTGTTGGTTTACACGTTTGTGTGTTGGTTTGTCCATGTGTCTGTGTGTGTTGGTTTGTACATGTGTCTGTGTGTGTTGGCTTGTACATGTCTGTGTTGGTTTGTACGTATGTGTGTGTGTAGGTTTGTACGTGTGTGTGTGTGTGTGTGTGTGTGTTGGTTGGTACATGTTTGTGTGTGTGTTGGTTTGTACATATGTGTGTGGTATTGGTTTGTACATATGTGTGTTGGTTTGCACGTGTGTGTGTATGTTGGTTTGTACGTGTGTGTGTGTGTGTGTATTGGTTTGTACGTGTGTGTTGGTTTGTACGTGTGTGTATTGTTTTGTACGTGTGTGTATGTTGGTTTGTACGTGTGTGTGTGTGTGTGTTGGTTGGTACGTGTGTGTGTGTTGGTGTGTATGTGTGTGTGTTGGTTTGTACGTGTGTGTGTTGGTTTGTACGTGCATGTGTTGGTTTGTATGTGTGTGTGTATGTTGGTTTGTACGTGTGTGCATGTGTTGGTTTGTACGTGTGTGTGTGTTGGCTTGTACATGTCTCTGTTGGTTGGTACGTATGTGTGTGTGTAGGTTTGTACATGTGTGTGTGAGTGTGTGTGTGTGTTGGTTAGTACATATGTGTGTGGTGTTGGTTTGTATTTGTGTGTGTTGGTTTGTACGTGTGAGTGTATGTTGGTTTGTACGGGTATGTGTGTGTATTGGTTTGTACGTGTGTGTTGGTTTGTACGTGTGTGTGTTGTTTTGTACATGTGTGCATATGTTGGTTTGTACATGTGTGTGTGTGTGTGTTGGTTTGTATGTGTTTGTGTGTGTTGGTTTGTACGTGTGTGTGTGTTGGTTGGTACATGTGTGTGTGTGTTGGTGTGTATTTGTGTGTGTTAGTTTGTACATGTGTGTGTGTGTGTTGGTTTGTATGTGTTTGTGTGTGTTGGTTTGCACGTGTGTGTGTTGGTTGGTACATGTGTGTGTGTGTTGGTGTGTATTTGTGTGTTAGTTTGTACATGTGTGTGTGTGTTGGTTTGTATGTGTTTGTGTGTGTTGGTTTGTACGTGTGTGTGTGCGTGTGTGTGTGTGTTGGTTGGTACATGTTTGTGTGTGTTGGTTTGTACATATGTGTGTGGTGTTGGTTTGTACGTGTGTGTGTTGGTTTGTACGTGTGTGTGTGTGTTGGCTTCTACGTGTGTGTGTTGGTTTGTACATGTGTGTGTGCTGGTTTGTACGTGTATGTTGGTTTGTACGTGTGTGTGTGTGTGTTGGTTTGTATGTGTTTGTGTGTGTTGGTTTGTACGTTTGTGTGTGTTGGTTTGTACGTGTAAATGTAGGTGTGTGTGTCTGTGTGTGCTGGTTTGTACGTGTGTGTGTGTGTGTTGGTTTGTACGTGTGTGTGTGTCTGCGTGTTTTGCTTTGTACGTGTGTGTGTGTGTTGGTTTGTACATGTGTGTGGGTTGGTTGGTTTGTACGTGTGTGTGTGTGTGTGCGTTGGTTTGTACGTTTCTTTGTGTTGGTTTGTACGTGTGCGTCTGTGTGTGTTGGTGTGTATGTGTGTGTGTGTGTTGGTTTACACGTTTGTGTGTGTGTGTGTGTGTTGGTTTGTACGTGTGTGTCTGTGTGTGTGTGTGGGTTTATATGTGTGTGCGTGTGTCTTGGTTTCTACATGTGTGTGTGTATGGGCGCTGGTTTGTACGAGTGTGTGTGTTGGTTTGTACATGTGGGTGTGTGTTGGTTTGTACGTGTGTGGGTTGGTTTCCACATGTGTGTGTGTGTCTGTGTGTGTTGGTTTGTACGTGTGTGTGTTGGTTTGTCCATGTGTCTGTGTGTGTTGGTTTGTACATGTGTCTGTGTGTGTTGGCTTGTACATGTCTGTGTTGGTTTGTACGTATGTGTGTGTGTAGGTTTGTACGTGTGTGTGTGTGTGTGTGTTGGTTGGTACATGTTTGTGTGTGTGTTGGTTTGTACATATGTGTGTGGTATTGGTTTGTACGTATGTGTGTTGGTTTGTACGTGTGTGTGTTGTTTTGTACGTGTGTGTATGTTGGTTTGTACGTGTGTGTGTGTGTGTTGGTTGGTACGTGTGTGTGTTGGTTTGTACGTGCATGTGTTGGTTTGTATGTGTGTGTGTATGTTGGTTTGTACGTGTGTGCATGTGTTGGTTTGTACGTGTGTGTGTGTTGGCTTGTACATGCCTGTGTTGGTTGGTACATATGTGTGTGTGTAGGTTTGTACATGTGTGTGTGAGTGTGTGTGTGTGTTGGTTGGTACATATGTGTGTGGTGTTGGTTTGTATGTGTGTGTGTTGGTTTGTACGTGTGAGTGTATGTTGGTTTATACGGGTGTGTGTGTATTGGTTTGTACGTGTGTGTGGGTTTGTACGTGTGTGTGTTGTTTTGTACATGTGTGCGTATGTTGGTTTGTACATGTGTGTGTGTGTGTTGGTTTGTATGTGTTTGTGTGTGTTGGTTTGTACGTGTGTGCGTGTTGGTTGGTACATGTGTGTGTGTGTGTGTTGGTGTGTATTTGTGTGTGTTAGTTTGTACATGTGTGTGTGTGTTGGTTTGTATGTGTTTGTGTGTGTTGGTTTGTACGTGTGTGTGTGTTGGTTAGTACGTGTGTGTGTGCGTGTGTGTGTGTGTGTTGGTTGGTACATGTTTCTGTGTGTGTTGGTTTGTACATATGTGTGTGGTGTTGGTTTGTACGTGTGTGTGTTGGTTTGTACGTGTGTGTGTGTTGGTTTCTACGTGTGTGTGTTGGTTTGTACATGTGTGTGTGTGTTGGTTTGTACGTGTATGTTGGTTTGTATGTGTGTTTGTGTGTGTGTGTTGGTTTGTATGTGTGTGTGTGTTGGTTTGTACGTTTGTGTGTGTTGGTTTGTACGTGTAAATGTAGGTGTGTGTGTCTGTGTGTGCTGGTTTGTACGTGTGTGTGTGTTGGTTTGTACGTGTGTGTGTGTCTGCGTGTGTTGCTTTGTACGTGTGTGTGTGTTGGTTTGTACATGTGTGTGGGTTGGTTGGTTTGTACATGTGTGTGTGTGTGTGTGTGCGTTGGTTTGTACGTTTCTGTGTGTTGGTTTGTACGTGTGTGTCTGTGTGTGTTGGTGTGTATGTGTGTGTGTTGGTTTACACGTTTGTGTGTGTGTGTGTGAGCTAGTTTGTACGTGTGTGTCTGTGTGTGTGTGGGTTTATATGTGTGTGCGTGTGTCTTGGTTTGTACGTGTGTGTGTGTGTGGGCGCTGGTTTGTACGAGTGTGTGTGTTGGTTTGTACATGTGGGTGTGTGTTGGTTTGTACATGTGTGTGTTGGTTTCCACATGTGTGTGTGTGTCTGTGTGTTTTGTTTTGTACGTGTGTGTGTTGGTTTGTCCATGTGTCTTTGTGTGTTGGTTTGTACATGTGTCTGTGTGTGTTGGCTTGTACATGTCTGTGTTGGTTTGTATGTATGTGTGTGTGTAGGTTTGTACGTGTGTGTGTGTGTGTGTGTGTGTTGGTTGGTACATGTTTGTGTGTGTGTTGGTTTGTACATATGTGTGTGGTATTGGTTTGTACGTATGTGTGTTGGTTTGTACGTGTGTGTGTATGTTGGTTTGTACGTGTGTGTGTGTGTGTGTGTGTGTATTGGTTTGTACGTGTGTGTTGGTTTGTACGTGTGTGTGTTGTTTAGTACGTGTGTGTATGTTGGTTTGTACGTGTGTGTGTGTGTGTGTGTTGGTTGGTCCATGTGTGTGTGTGTGTTGGTGTGTATGTGTGTGTGTTGGTTTGTACGTGTGTGTGTTGGTTTGTACGTGCATGTGTTGGTTTGTATGTGTGTGTGTATGTTGGTTTGTACGTGTGTGCATGTGTTGGTTTGTACGTGTGTGTGTGTTGGCTTGTACATGTCTGTGTTGGTTGGTACGTATGTGTGTGTGTAGGTTTGTACATGTGTGTGTGAGTGTGTGTGTGTGTTGGTTGGTACATATGTGTGTGGTGTTGGTTTGTATGTGTGTGTGTTGGTTTGTACGTGTGAGTGTATGTTGGTTTGTACGTGAGTGTGTGTATTGGTTTGTACGTGTGTGTTGGTTTGTACGTGTGTGTGTTGTTTTGTACATGTGTGCGTATGTTGGTTTGTACATGTGTGTGTGTGTGTTGGTTTGTATGTGTTTGAGTGTGTTGGTTTGTACGTGTGTGTGTGTTGGTTGGTACGTGTGTGTGTGTGTTGGTGTGTATTTGTGTGTTAGTTTGTACATGTGTGTGTGTGTGTGGGTTTGTATGTGTTTGTGTGTGTTGGTTTGTACGTGTGTGTGTTGGTTAGAACGTGTGTGTGTGCGTGTGTGTGTGTGTTGGTTGGTACATGTTTGTGTGTGTTGGTTTGTACATATGTGTGTGGTGTTGGTTTGTACGTGTGTGTGTGTGTTGGTTTCTACGTGTGTGTGTTGGTTTGTACATGTGTGTGTGTGTTGGTTTGTACGTGCATGTTGGTTTGTATGTGTGTTTGTGTGTGTGTTGGTTTGTATGTGTGTGTGTTGGTTTGTACGTTTGTGTGTGTTGGTTTGTACGTGTAAATGTAGGTGTGTGTGTCTGTGTGTGCTGGTTTGTACGTGTGTGTGTGTGTGTTGGTTTGTACGTGTGTGTGTGTCTGCGTGTGTTGCTTTGTACGTGTGTGTGTGTTGGTTTGTACATGTGTGTGGGTTGGTTGGTTTGTACATGTGTGTGTGTGTGTGTGCGTTGGTTTGTACGTTTCTGTGTGTTGGTTTGTACGTGTGTGTCTGTGTGTGTTGGTGTGTATGTGTGTGTGTGTGTTGGTTTACACGTTTGTGTGTGTGTGTGTGAGCTGGTTTGTACGTGTGTGTCTGTGTGTGTGTGGGTTTATATGTGTGTGCGTGTGTCTTGGTTTGTACATGTGTGTGTGTGTGGGCGCTGGTTTGTACGAGTGTGTGTGTTGGTTTGTACATGTGGGTGTGTGTTGGTTTGTACGTGTGTGTGTTGGTTTCCACATGTGTGTGTGTGTCTGTGTGTTTTGTTTTGTACGTGTGTGTGTTGGTTTGTCCATGTGTCTTTGAGTGTTGGTTTGTACATGTGTCTGTGTGTGTTGGCTTGTACATGTCTGTGTTGGTTTGTACGTATGTGTGTGTGTAGGTTTGTACGTGTGTGTGTGTGTGTGTTGGTTGGTACATGTTTGTGTGTGTGTTGGTTTGTACATATGTGTGTGGTATTGGTTTGTACGTATGTGTGTTGGTTTGCACGTGTGTGTGTATGTTGGTTTGTACGTGTGTGTGTGTGTGTGCATTGGTTTGTACGTGTGTGTTGGTTTGTACGTGTGTGTGTTGTTTTGTACGTGTGTGTATGTTGGTTTGTACGTGTGTGTGTGTGTTGGTTGGTACATGTGTGTGTGTGTGTGTTGGTGTGCATGTGTGTGTGTTGGTTTGTACGTGTGTGTGTTGGTTTGTATTTGAATGTGTTGGTTTGTATGTGTGTGTGTATGTTGGTTTGTACGTGTGTGCATGTGTTGGTTTGTACGTGTGTGTGTGTTGGCTTGTACATGTCTGTGTTGGTTGGTACGTATGTGTGTGTGTAGGTTTGTACATGTGTGTGTGAGTGTGTGTGTGTGTTGGTTGGTACATATGTGTGTGGTGTTGGTTTGTATGTGTGTGTGTTGGTTTGTGCGTGTGATTGTATGTTGGTTTGTACGTGTGTGTGTGTATTGGTTTGTACGTGTGTGTTGGTTTGTACGTGTGTGTGTTGTTTTGTACATGTGTGCGTATGTTGGTTTGTACATGTGTGTGTGTGTGTTGGTTTGTATGTGTTTGTGTGTGTTGGTTTGTACGTGTGTGTGTGTTGGTTGGTACGTGTGTGTGTGTTGGTTTGTATTTGTGTGTGTTAGTTTGTACATGTGTGTGTGTGTGTGGGTTTGTATGTGTTTGTGTGTGTTGGTTTGTACGTGTGTGTGTGTTGGTTAGTACGTGTGTGTGTGTGCGTGTGTGTGTGTGTGTTGGTTGGTACATGTTTGTGTGTGTGTTGGTTTGTACATATGTGTGTGGTATTGGTTTGTACGTATGTGTGTTGGTTTGCACGTGTGTGTGTGTGTGTGTATTGGTTTGTACGTGTGTGTTGGTTTGTACGTGTGTGTGTGTGTGTTGGTTTGTACATGTGTTTGTGTTGGTTTGTACATGTGTGTGTGTCTGTGTTGGTTTGTACATGTGTGGGTATTGGTTTGTACTTGTGTGTGTGTGTGTTGGTTTGTACGTGTTTGTGTGTTGGTTTGTACGTGTGTGTGTGTTGGTTTGTATGAGTGTGTGTATGTGTGTTGGTTTGTATATGTGTTTGTGTTGGTTTGTACATGTGTGTGTCTGTGTTGGTTTGTACATGTGTGTGTATTGGTTTGTACTTGTGTGTGTGTGTGTTGGTTTGTACATGTGTGTGTGTTGGTTTGTACGTGTTTGTGTGTGTTGGTTTGTACATGTGTGTATATTGGTTGGATGTGTGTGTGTGTTGGTTCGTAACTGTGTGTGTTGGTTTGTACTTGTGTGTGTGCGTGTTCATTTGTACGTGTGTGTGTGTTGGTTTGCAAGTGTTTGTGTCTGTGTGTGTTGGTTTGTACGTGTGTGCGTGTGTTGGTTTTTACATGTGTGTGTGTTGGCTTGTACATGTGTGTGTGTTGGATTGTACATGTGTGTGTGTTGGTTTGTACATGTGTGTGTGTTGGTTTGTACATGTGTGTGTGTCTGTGTTAGTTTGTACATGTGTGTGTGTTGGTTTGTTATGTGTGTGTGTTGGATTGTACGTGTGTGTGTGTGTTGGTTTGTACATGTGTGTATGTTGAATTGTACGTGTATGTGTGTTGGTTTGTGCATGTGCGTGTGTTGGTTTGTACATGTGTGTGTGTCTGTGTTGGTTTGTACATGTGTGTGTATTGGTTTGTACTTGTGTGTGTGTGTGTTGGTTTGTACATGTGTGTGTGTTGGTTTGTACGTGTTTGTGTGTGTTGGTTTGTACATGTGTGTATAATGGTTGGATGTGTGTGTGTGTTGGTTCGTAAGTGTGTGTGTTGGTTTGTACGTGCGTGTGTGCTTGTTCGTTTGTACGTGTGTGTGTGTGTTGGTTTTTACATGTGTGTGTGTTGGCTTGTACATGTGTGTGTGTTGGATTGTACATGTGTGTGTTGGTTTGTAAATGTGTGTGTGTTGTTTTGTTCATGTGTGTGTGTCTGTGTTAGTTTGTACATGTGTGTGTGTTGGTTTGTTATGTGTGTGTTGGATTGTACGTGTGTGTGTGTTGGTTTGTACATGTGTGTGTGTTGGATTGTATGTGTATGTGTGTTGGTTTGTGCATGTGTGTGTGTTGGTTTGTACATGTGTCTGTGTCTGTGTTGGTCTGTACATGTGTGTGTGTTGGCTTGTATGTGTGCGTGTGTGTTGGTTTGTACATGTGTGTGTGTGTTGTTTTGTACGTGTGTGTTGGTTTGTACGTGTGTGTTGGTTTGTACGTGTTTGTGTGTGTTGGTTTGTACATGTGTGTATGTTGGTTTGTACATGTGTGAGTGTGTGTGTTGGTTTGTACGTGTGTGTTTCTGTTGGTTTGTACTTGTGTGTTTGTGTGAGTGTGAGACTGTGTGTGTTGGTTTGTATGTGTGTGGTAGTTTGTACGTTTGTGTGTGTATTTGTTTGTACGTGTGTGTGTGTTGGTTTGTATGTTTGTGTTTGTTGGTTTGTTTGTCTGTATGTGTGTGTTGGTTTGTACATGTGTGAGTCTGTGTGTTGGTTTGTACGTGTGTGTTTGTGTTGGTTTGTACTTGTGTGTGTGTGTGTGTGTGTGTGACTGTGTGTGTTGGTTTGTATGTGTGTGTGTTAGTTTGTATGTTTGTGTGTGTATTTGTTTGTACGTGTGTGTGTGTTGGTTTGCATGTTTGTTTGTGTTGGTTTGATTGTCTGTATGTGTGTGTTGGTTTGTACATGTGTGAGTGTGTGTGTTGGTTTGTACGTCTGTGTGTGTGTGTTCGTTTGTACGTGTGTGTGTTGGTTTGCACGTGTGTGTGTGTCTGTGTGTAGATTTGTACGTGTGTGTGTTGGTTTGTACGTGTGTTTGTGTGTTGGTTTGTACGTGTGTGTGTCTGTGTGTGTTGGTTTGTATGTCTGTGTGTGTGTTGGTTTCTACGTGTGTGTGTGTCTGTGTGTGTTGGTTTGTACGTGTGTGTGTGTGTTGGTTTGTACGTGTGTCTGTGGGTTGGTTTGTATGTGTCTGTGGGCCGGTTTGTACGTGTGTGTGTGTGTTGGTTTGTATGTGTGTGTGTGTGTGCGTTGGTTTGTACTTGTTTGTGTGTGTGTGTTGGTTTGTACATGTGTGTTGGTTTGTACGTGTGTGTGTTGATTTGTACATGTGTGTGCATGTTGGTTTGTACATCTGTGTGTGTGTGTTGGTTTGTATGTGTTTGTGTGTATTGGTTTGTACGTGTGTGTGTTGGTTGGTACGTGTGTGTGTGTTGGTGTGTATTTGTGTGTGTTAGTTTGTACATGTGTATGTGTTGGTTTGTATGTGTTTGTGTATGTTGGTTTGTACGTGTGTGCGTGTGTGTTGGTTTGTACATGTGTGTGTGTTGGTTTGTACATGTGTGAGTGTGTGTATTGGTTTGTATGTGTGTGTGTTGGTTTGTACGTGTGTGCGTGTGTGTTGGTTTGTACGTGTGTTTGTGTGTTGGTTAGTATGTGTGTGAAGGTTTACACTTGTGTGTGTATGTTGGTTTGTACGTGTGTGTGTTGGTTTGTACATGTATGAGTCTGTTTGTTGGTTTGTACATGTGTGTGTATGTTGATTTGTACGTGCGTGTGTGTGTGTGTGATTGTGTGTTCGTTTTTATGTGTGTGTTAGTTTGTACGTTTGTGTGTTGGTTTGTACATGTATGTGTGCATGTTGTTTTGTACGTGTGTGTTTGTGTGTTGTTTTGTAATTGTGTGTGTGTGTGTCAGTTTGTAAGTGTGTGTGTTGGTTTGTACGTGTGTGTGTGCTTGTTCATTTGTACGTGTGTGTGTTGGTTTGCATGTGTGTGTGTGTTGGTCTGTACGTGTGTGTGTGTGTGTGTGAGTGTGTGTGTGTCGGTTTGTAAATGTGTGTGTGTTGGATTGTACATGTGTGTGTATTGGTTTGTACCTTTGTGTGTGTTGGATTGTACGTGTGTGTGTGTTGGTTTGTACGTGTGTGTGTGTGTGTTGGTTTGTACATGTGTTTGTGTTGGTTTGTACATGTGTGTGTGTCTGTGTTGGTTTGTACATGTGTGTGTATTGGTTTGTACTTGTGTGTGTGTGTGTTGGTTTGTACGTGTTTGTGTGTTGGTTTGTACGTGTGTGTGTTGGTTTGTATGAGTGTGTGTATGTGTGCTGGTTTGTATATGTGTTTGTGTTGGTTTGTACATGTGTGTGTGTCTGTGTTGGTTTGTACACGTGTGTGTATTGGTTTGTACTTGTGTGTGTGTGCGTTGGTTTGTACATGTGTGTGTGTTGGTTTGTACGTGTTTGTGTGTGTTGGTTTGTACATGTGTGTATATTGGTTGGATGTGTGTGTGTGTTGGTTCGTAAGTGTGTGTGTTGGTTTGTACGTGTGTGTGTGCGTGTTCATTTGTACGTGTGTGTGTGTTGGTTTACAAGTGTTTGTGTCTGTGTGTTGGTTTGTACGTGTGTGCGTGTGTTGGTTTTTACATGTGTGTGTGTTGTCTTGTACATGTGTGTGTGTTGGATTGTACATGTGTGTGTTGGTTTGTACATGTGTGTGTGCTGGTTTGTACATGTGTGTGTGTCTGTGTTAGTTGTACATGTGTGTGTGTTGGTTTGTTATGTGTGTGTGTTGGATTGTACGTGTGTGTGTGTTGGTTTGTACATGTGTGTGTGTTGAATTGTACGTGTATGTGTGTTGGTTTGTGCATGTGCGTGTGTTGGTTTGTACATGTGTATGTGTCTGTGTTGGTCAGTACGTGTGTGTGTGTTGGCTTGTATGTGTGTGTGTGTGTGTGTTGGTTTGTACGTGTGTGTGTGTGTGTTGGTTTGTACGTGTGTGTTGGTTTGTACGTGTGTGTTGGTTTGTACGTGTTTGTGTGTGTTGGTTTGTACATGCGTGTATGTTGGTTTGTACGTGTGTCTCTGTGTTGGTTTGTATGTGTGTGTGTGTGTGCATTGGTTTGTACTTGTTTGTGTGTGTGTGTTGGTTTGTACATGTGTGTTGGTTTGTACGTGTGTGTGTTGTTTTGTACATCTGTGTGCATGTTGATTTGTACATGTGTGTGTGTGTTGGTTTGTACGTGTGTGTGTGTGTGTTGGTGTGTATTTGTGTGTGTTAGTTTGTACGTGTGTGTGTGTTGGTTAGTACGTGTTTGTGTGTGTGTGTTGGTGTGTATTTGTGTGTGTTGGTTTGTACGAGTGTGTTGGTTTGTACGTGTGTGTGTGTGTGTGTGTGTGTTGCTTTTTACGTGAGTTTGTGTGTTGGTTAGTATGTGTGTGTTGGTTTATACTTGTGTGTGTATGTTGGTTTGTACGTGTGTGTGTGTTGGTTTGTACATGTATGAGTCTGTTTGTTGGTTTGTACATGTGTGTGTATGTTGGTTTGTACGTGTGTGTGTTGGTTTGTACATGTATGAGTCTGTTTGTTGGTTTGTACATGTATGTGTGCATGTTGTTTTGTACGTGTGTGTTTGTGTGTTGTTTTGTAATTGTGTGTGTGTGTGTCAGTTTGTAAGTGTGTGTGTTGGTTTGTACGTGTGTGTGTGCTTGTTCATTTGTAAATGTGTGTGTTGGTTTGCACGTGTGTGTGTGTTGGTCTGTACGTGTGTGTGTGTGTGTGTGTGTCGGTTTGTAAATGTGTGTGTGTTGGATTGTACATGTGTGTGTGTTGGTTTGTACCTTTGTGTGTGTTGGATTGTACGTGTGTGTGTGTTGGTTTGTACGTGTGTGTGTGTGTGTTGGTTTGTACATGTGTTTGTGTTGGTTTGTACATGTGTGTGTGTCTGTGTTGGTTTGTACATGTGTGTGTATTGGTTTGTACTTGTGTGTGTGTGTGTTGGTTTGTACGTGTTTGTGTGTTGGTTTGTACGTGTGTGTGTGTTGGTTTGTATGAGTGTGTGTATGTGTGTTGGTTTGTATATGTGTTTGTGTTGGTTTGTACATGTGTGTGTGTCTGTGTTGGTTTGTACACGTGTGTGTATTGGTTTGTACGTGTGTGTGTGTGTTGGTTTGTACATGTGTGTGTGTTGGTTTGTACGTGTTTGTGTGTGTTGGTTTGTACAAGTGTGTATATTGGTTGGATGTGTGTGTGTGTGTTGGATCGTAAGTGTGTGCGTTGGTTTGTATGTGTGTGTGTGCGTGTTCATTTGTACGTGTGTGTGTGTTGGTTTGCAAGTGTTTGTGTCTGTGTGTGTTGGTTTGTAAGTGTGTGTGTGTGTTGGTTTTTACATGTGTGTGTGTTGGCTTGTACATGTGTGTGTGTTGGATTGTACATGTGTGTGTGTTGGTTTGTACATGTGTGTGTTGGTTTGTACATGTGTGTGTGTCTGTGTTAGTTTGTACATGTGTGTGTGTTGGTTTGTTGTGTGTGTGTTGGATTGTACGTATGTGTGTGTTGGTTTGTACATGTGTGTGTGTTGAATTGTACGTGTATGTGTGTTGGTTTGTGCATGTGCGTGTGTTGGTTTGTACATGTGTATGTGTCTGTGTTGGTCAGTACGTGTGTGTGTGTTGGCTTGTATGTGTGTGTGTGTGTTGGTTTGTACATGTGTGTGTGTGTGTGTTGGTTTGTACGTATGTGTTGGTTTGTACGTGTGTGTTGGTTTGTACGTGTTTGTGTGTGTTGGTTTGTACATGTGTGTATGTTGGTTTGTACGTGTGTCTCTGTGTTGGTTTGTATGTGTGTGTGTGTGTGCGTTGGTTTGTACTTGTTTGTGTGTGTGTGTTGGTTTGTACATGTGTGTTGGTTTGTACGTGTGTGTGTTGTTTTGTACATGTGTGTGCATGTTGGTTTGTACATGTGTGTGTGTGTGTTGGTTTGTATGTGTTTGTGTGTATTGGTTTGTACGTGTGTGTGTGTTGGTTGGTACGTGTGTGTGTGTTGGTGTGTATTTGTGTGTGTTGGCTTGTACATGTGTGTGTATGTAGGTTTGCACATGTGTGTGTGTGTTGGTTTGCATGTGTGTTTGTGTGTGTTGGTTTCCACGTGTGTGTGTGTCTGTGTGTCTTGGTTTGTACATGTGTGTGTGTGTTGGTTTGTACGTGTGTCTGTGGGTTGGTTTGTACGTGTGTGTGTGTTGTTTTGTACGTGTGTGTGTGTGTGTTGCTTTGTACATGTGTGAGTGTGTGTGTTGGTTTGTATGTGTGTGTGTGTTGGTTTGTACGTGTGTGTGTGTGTGTTGGTTTGTATATGTGCGTGTGTCTTGGTTTGTACGTGTGTTCGTGTGTGTGTTGGTTTGTTCATGTGTGTGTATGTTGGTTTGTACGTATGTGTGTGCGTAGGTTTGTACGTGTGTGTGTGTGTGTTTTGGTTGGTACATGTTTGTGTGTGTGTTGGTTTGTATATATGTGTGTGGTGTTGGTTTGTACGTGTGTGTTGGTTTGTACGTGTGTGTGTGTGTTGGTTTCTACGTGAGTGTGTTGGTTTGTACGTGTGTGTGTTGGTTGGTTTGTACGTGTATGTTGGTTTGTATGTGAGTTTGTGTGTGTGTGTTGGTTTGTATGTGTGTCTGTGTTGGTTTGTACGTTTGTGTGTTTTGGTTTGTACGTGTAAATGTAGGTGTGTGTGTCTGTGTGTGCTGGTTTGTACGTGTGTGTGTGTGTTGGTTTGTTCCTTTGTGTGTGTTGGATTGTACGTGTGCGGGTGTTGGTTTGTACGTGTGTGTGTTGGTTTGTACATGTGTGTTTCTGTGTTGGTTTGTACATGTGTGTGTATTGGTTTTTACTTGTGTGTGTGTGTGTGTTGGTTTGTACGTATGCGTGTGTGTTGCTTTGTACGTGTGTGTGTGTGTTTGTTTGTACGTGTGTGTGTGTGTTGGTTTGTACATGTGTTTGTGTTGGTTTGTACATGCGTGTGTGTCTGTGTTGGTTTGTACATGTGTGTGTGTTGGATTGTACATGTGTGTGTGTTGGTTTGTACATGTGTGTGTGTTGGTTTGTACATGTGTGTGTGTCTGTGTTAGTTTGTACATGTGTGTTTGTTGGTTTGTTATTTGTGTGTGTTGGACTGTACGTGTGTGTGTGTTTGTTTGTACATGTGTGTTTGTTGGATTGTACGTGTATGTGTGTTGGTTTGTGCATGTGTGTGTGTTGGTTTCCACATGTGTGTGTGTGTCTGTGTGTGTTGGTTTGTACGTGTGTGTTGGTTTGTCCATGTGTCTGTGTGTGTTGGCTTTTACATGTCTGTGTTGGTTTGTACGTATGTGTGTGTGTAGGTTTGTACGTGTCTGTGTGTGTGTGTGTGTTGGTTGGTACATGTTTGTGTGTGTGTTGGTTTGTACATATGTGTGTGGTATTGGTTTGTACGTATGTGTGTTGGTTTGTACGTGTGTGTGTATGTTGGTTTGTACGTGTGTGTGTGTGTATTGGTTTGTACGTGTGTGTTGGTTTGTACGTGTGTGTGTTGTTTTGTACGTGTGTGTATGTTGGTTTGTACATGTGTGTGTGTGTGTTGGTTGGTACATGTGTGTGTGTGTGTTGGTGTGTATGTGTGTGTGTTGGTTTGTACTTTTGTGTGTTGGTTTGTACGTGAATGTGTTGGTTTGTATGTGTGTGTGTATGTTGGTTTGTACGTGTGTGCATGTGTTGGTTTGTACGTGTGTGTGTGTTGGCTTGTACATGTCTGTGTTGGTTGGTACGTATGTGTGTGTGTAGGTTTGTACATGTGTGTGTGAGTGTGTGTGCGTGTTGGTTGGTACATATGTGTATGGTGTTGGTTTGTACGTGTGAGTGTATGTTGGTTTGTACGGGTGTGTGTGTGTGTATTGGTTTGTACGTGTGTGTTGATTTGTACGTGTGTGTGTTGTTTTGTACATGTGTGTGTATGTTGGTTTGTACATGTGTGTGTGTGTGTGTTGGTTTGTATGTGTTTGTGTGTGTTGGTTTGTACGTGTGTGTGTTGGTTGGTACGTGTGTGTGTGTGTGTTGGTGTGTATTTGTGTGTGTTAGTTTGTACATGTGTGTGTGTGTGTTGGCTTGTACATGTCTGTGTTGGTTTGTACGTATGTGTGTGTGTAGGTTTGTACGTGTGTGTGTGTGTGTGTGTTGGTTGGTACATGTTTGTGTGTGTGTTGGTTTGTACATATGTGTGTGGTATTGCTTTGTACGTATGTGTGTTGGTTTGTACGTGTGTGTGTATGTTGGTTTGTACGTGTGTGTGTGTGTGTATTGGTTTGTACGTGTGTGTTGGTTTGTACGTGTGTGTGTTGTTTTGTACGTGTGTGTATGTTGGTTTGTACGTGTGTGTGTGTGTGTGTTGGTTGGTACATGTGTGTGTGTGTGTTGGTGTGTATGTGTGTGTGTTGGTTTGTACGTGTGTGTGTTGGTTTGTACATGCATGTGTTGGTTTGTATGTGTGTGTGTGTATGTTGGTTTGTACGTGTGTGCATGTGTTGGTTTGTACGTGTGTGTGTGTTGGCTTGTACATGTCTGTGTTGGTTGGTACGTATGTGTGTGTGTAGGTTTGTACATGTGTGTGTGAGTGTGTGTGTGTGTTGGTTGGTACTTATGTGTGTGGTGTTGGTTTGTATGTGTGTGTGTTGGTTTGTACGTGTGAGTGTATGTTGGTTTGTACGGGTGTGTGTGTGTATTGGTTTGTACGTGTGTGTTGGTTTGTACGTGTGTGTGTTGTTTTGTACATGTGTGCGTATGTTGGTTTGTACATGTGTGTGTGTGTGTTGGTTTGTATGTGTTTGTGTGTGTTGGTTTGTACGTGTGTGTGTGTTGGTTGGTACATGTGTGTGTGTGTTGGTGTGTATTTGTGTGTGTTAGTTTGTACATGTGTGTGTGTGTTGGTTTGTATGTGTTTGTGTGTGTTGGTTTGTACGTGTGTGTGTGTTGGTTGGTATGTGTGTGTGTGTTGGTGTGTATTTGTGTGTGTTAGTTTGTACATGTGTGTGTGTGTGTTGGTTTGTATGTGTTTGTGTGTGTTGGTTTGTATGTGTGTGTGTTGGTTAGTACGTGTGTGTGTGCGTGTGTGTGTGTGTGTTGGTTGGTACATGTTTGTGTGTGTTGGTTTGTACATATGTGTGTGGTGTTGGTTTGTACGTGTGTGTGTTGGTTTGTACGTGTGTGTGTGTGTTGGTTTCTACGTGTGTGTTGGTTTGTACATGTGTGTGTGTTGGTTTGTACGTGCATGTTGGTTTGTATGTGTGTTTGTGTTTGTGTTGGTTTGTATGTGTGTGTGTGTTGGTTTGTACGTTTGTGTGTGTTGGTTTGTACGTGTAAATGTAGGTGTGTGTGTCTGTGTGTGCTGGTTTGTACGTGTGTGTGTGTGTGTTGCTTTGTACGTGTGTGTGTGTGTTGGTTTGTACATGTGTGTGTGTTGGTTGGTTTGTACATGTGTGTGTGTGTGTGTGCGTTGGTTTGTACGTTTCTGTGTGTTGGTTTGTTCGTGTGTGTCTGTGTGTGTTGGTGTGCATGTGTTGGTTTACACGTTTGTGTGTGTGTGTGTGTGTTGGTTTGTACGTGTGTGTCTGTGTGTGTGTGTGGGTTTATATGTGTGTGTGTGTGTCTTGGTTTGTACATGTGTGTGTGTGGGGGCGCTGGTTTGTACGAGTGTGTGTGTTGGTTTGTACATGTGGGTGTGTGTTGGTTTGTACGTGTGTGTGTTGTTTTGTACATGTGTGTGTATGTTGGTTTGTACATGTGTGTGTGTGTGTTGGTTTGTATGTGTTTGTGTGTGTTGGTTTGTACGTGTGTGTGTGTTGGTTAGTTCGTGTGTGTGTGTGTGTTGGTGTGTATTTGTGTGTGTTGGTTTGTTCGTGTGTGTGTTGGTTTGTACGTGTGTGTGTGTGTTTGTTGGTTTGTACGTGTGTTTGTGTGTTGGCTAGTATGTGTGTGTGTTGGTTTGTACGTGTGTGTGTGCTTGTTCGTTTGTACATGTGTGTGTGTTGGTTTGCACGTGTGTGTGTGTTGGTTTGTACGTGTGTGTGTGTTGGTTTGTACCTTTGTGTGTGTTGGATTGTACGTGTGCGTGTGTTGGTTTGTACGTGTGTGTGTTGGTTTGTACATGTGTTGTCTGTGTTGGTTTGTACATGTGTGTGTATTGGTTTTTACTTGTGTGTGTGTGTTGGTTTGTACGTATGCGTGTGTGTTGCTTTGTACGTGTGTGTGTGTTTGTTTGTACGTGTGTGTGTGTGTTGGTTTGTACAGGTGTTTGTGTTTGTTTGTACATGCGTGTGTGTCTGTGTTGGTTTGTACATGTGTGTGTATTGGTTTGTACTTGTGCGTGTGTTGGGTTGTATGTGTTTGTGTGTTGGTTTGTACGTGTGTGTGTGTGTTGGTTTGTACGAGTGTGTGTATGTGTGTTGGTTTGTTTCTGTGTTTGTGTTGGTTTGTACATGTGTGTGTGTCTGTGTTGGTTTGTACATGTGTGTGTATTGGTTTGTACTTGTGTGTGTGTGTGTGTGTTGGTTTGTACATGTGTGTGTTGGTTTGTACGTGTTTGTGTGTGTTGGTTTGTACATGTGTGTATATTGTTTGGAAGTGTGTGTGTTGGTTCGTAAGTGTGTGTGTTGGTTTGTACGTGTGTGTGTGCGTGTTCTTTTGTACTTGTGTGTGTTGGTTTGCAAGTGTGTATGCTTGTGTCTGTGTGTTGGTTTGTACGTGTGTGCGTGTGTTGGTTTTTACATGTGTGTGTGTTGGCTTGTACATGTGTGTGTGTTGGATTGTACATGTGTGTGTGTTGGTTTGTACATGTGTGTGTGTTGGTTTGTACATGTGTGTGTGTCTGTGTTAGTTTGTACATGTGTGTTTGTTGGTTTGTTATTTGTGTGTGTTGGACTGTACGTGTGTGTGTGTTTGTTTGTACATGTGTGTTTGTTGGATTGTACGTGTATGTGTGTTGGTTTGTGCATGTGTGTGTGTTGGTTTCCACATGTGTGTGTGTGTCTGTGTGTGTTGGTTTGTACGTGTGTGTTGGTTTGTCCATGTGTCTGTGTGTGTTGGCTTTTACATGTCTGTGTTGGTTTGTACGTATGTGTGTGTGTAGGTTTGTACGTGTCTGTGTGTGTGTGTGTGTTGGTTGGTACATGTTTGTGTGTGTGTTGGTTTGTACATATGTGTGTGGTATTGGTTTGTACGTATGTGTGTTGGTTTGTACGTGTGTGTGTATTTTGGTTTGTACGTGTGTGTGTGTGTATTGGTTTGTACGTGTGTGTTGGTTTGTAAGTGTGTGTGTTGTTTTGTACGTGTGTGTATGTTGGTTTGTACATGTGTGTGTGTGTGTGTGTTGGTTGGTACATGTGTGTGTGTGTGTTGGTGTGTATGTGTGTGTGTTGGTTTGTACGTGTGTGTGTTGGTTTGTACGTGCATGTGTTGGTTTGTATGTGTGTGTGTATGTTGGTTTGTACGTGTGTGCATGTGTTGGTTTGTACGTGTGTGTGTGTTGGCTTGTACATGTCTGTGTTGGTTGGTACGTATGTGTGTGTGTAGGTTTGTACATGTGTGTGTGAGTGTGTGTGCGTGTTGGTTGGTACATATGTGTATGGTGTTGGTTTGTACGTGTGAGTGTATGTTGGTTTGTACGGGTGTGTGTGTGTGTATTGGTTTGTACGTGTGTGTTGTTTTGTACGTGTGTGTGTTGTTTTGTACATGTGTGTGTATGTTGGTTTGTACATGTGTGTGTGTGTGTGTGTTGGTTTGTATGTGTTTGTGTGTGTTGGTTTGTACGTGTGTGTGTTGGTTGGTACGTGTGTGTGTGTGTGTTGGTGTGTATTTGTGTGTGTTAGTTTGTACATGTGTGTGTGTGTGTTGGCTTGTACATGTCTGTGTTGGTTTGTACGTATGTGTGTGTGTAGGTTTGTACGTGTGTGTGTGTGTGTGTGTTGGTTGGTACATGTTTGTGTGTGTGTTGGTTTGTACATATGTGTGTGGTATTGCTTTGTACGTATGTGTGTTGGTTTGTACGTGTGTGTGTATGTTGGTTTGTACGTGTGTGTGTGTGTGTATTGGTTTGTACGTGTGTGTTGGTTTGTACGTGTGTGTGTGTGTGTTGGTTTGTATGTGTTTGTGTGTGTTGGTTTGTACGTTTGTGTGTGTTGGTTTGTACGTGTAAATGTAGGTGTGTGTGTCTGTGTGTGCTGGTTTGTACGTGTGTGTGTGTGTGTTGGTTTGTACGTGTGTGTGTGTCTGCGTGTGTTGCTTTGTACGTGTGTGTGTGTGTTGGTTTGTACATGGGTGTGGGTTGGTTGGTTTGTACATGTGTGTGTGTGTGTGCGTTGGTTTGTACGTTTCTTTGTGTTGGTTTGTACGTGTGTGTCTGTGTGTGTTGGTGTGTATGTGTGTGTGTGTGTTGGTTTACACGTTTGTGTGTGTGTGTGTGTTGGTTTGTACGTGTGTGTCTGTGTGTGTGTGTGGGTTTATATGTGTGTGCGTGTGTCTTGGTTTGTACATGTGTGTGTGTGGGGGCGCTGGTTTGTACGAGTGTGTGTGTTGGTTTGTACATGTGGGTGTGTGTTGGTTTGTACGTGTGTGGGTTGGTTTCCACGTGTGTGTGTGTGTCTGTGTGTGTTGGTTTGTACGTGTGTGTGTTGGTTTGTCCATGTGTCTGTGTGTGTTGGTTTGTACATGTGTCTGTGTGTATTGGCTTGTACATGTCTGTGTTGGTTTGTACGTATGTGTGTGTGTAGGTTTGTACGTGTGTGTGTGTGTGTGTGTGTTGGTTGGTACATGTTTGTGTGTGTATTGGTTTGTACATATGTGTGTGGTATTGGTTTGTACGTATGTGTGTTGGTTTGTACGTGTGTGTGTATGTTGGTTTGTAGGTGTGTGTGTGTGTGTATTGGTTTGTACGTATGTGTGTTGGTTTGTACGTGTGTGTGTTGTTTTGTACGTGTGTGTATGTTGGTTTGTACGTGTGTGTGTGTGTGTTGGTTGGTACGTGTGTGTGTTGGTTTGTACGTGCATGTGTTGGTTTGTATGTGTGTGTGTATGTTGGTTTGTACGTGTGTGCATGTGTTGGTTTGTACGTGTGTGTGTGTTGGCTTGTACATGTCTGTGTTGGTTGGTACGTATGTGTGTGTGTAGGTTTGTACATGTGTGTGTGAGTGTGTGTGTGTGTTGGTTGGTACATATGTGTGTGGTGTTGGTTTGTATGTGTGTGTGTTGGTTTGTACGTGTGAGTGTATGTTGGTTTATACGGGTGTGTGTGTATTGGTTTGTACGTGTGTGTGGGTTTGTACGTGTGTGTGTTGTTTTGTACATGTGTGCGTATGTTGGTTTGTACATGTGTGTGTGTGTGTTGGTTTGTATGTGTTTGTGTGTGTTGGTTTGTACGTGTGTGCGTGTTGGTTGGTACATGTGTGTGTGTGTGTGTTGGTGTGTATTTGTGTGTGTTAGTTTGTACATGTGTGTGTGTGTTGGTTTGTATGTGTTTGTGTGTGTTGGTTTGTACGTGTGTGTGTGTTGGTTAGTACGTGTGTGTGTGCGTGTGTGTGTGTGTGTTGGTTGGTACATGTTTGTGTGTGTGTTGGTTTGTACATATGTGTGTGGTGTTGGTTTGTATGTGTGTGTGTTGGTTTGTACGTGTGTGTGTGTTGGTTTCTACGTGTGTGTGTTGGTTTGTACATGTGTGTGTGTGTTGGTTTGTACGTGTATGTTGGTTTGTATGTGTGTTTGTGTGTGTGTTGGTTTGTATGTGTGTGTGTGTTGGTTTGTACGTTTGTGTGTGTTGGTTTGTACGTGTAAATGTAGGTGTGTGTGTCTGTGTGTGCTGGTTTGTACGTGTGTCTGTGTGTGTTGGTTTGTACGTGTGTGTGTGTCTGCGTGTGTTGCTTTGTACGTGTGTGTGTGTTGGTTTGTACATGTGTGTGGGTTGGTTGGTTTGTACATGTGTGTGTGTGTGTGTGCGTTGGTTTGTACGTTTCTGTGTGTTGGTTTGTACGTGTGTGTCTGTGTGTGTTGGTGTGTATGTGTGTGTGTTGGTTTACACGTTTGTGTGTGTGTGTGTGAGCTAGTTTGTACGTGTGTGTCTGTGTGTGTGTGGGTTTATATGTGTGTGCGTGTGTCTTGGTTTGTACGTGTGTGTGTGTGTGGGCGCTGGTTTGTACGAGTGTGTGTGTTGGTTTGTACATGTGGGTGTGTGTTGGTTTGTACATGTGTGTGTTGGTTTCCACATGTGTGTGTGTGTCTGTGTGTTTTGTTTTGTACGTGTGTGTTGGTTTGTCCATGTGTCTTTGTGTGTTGGTTTGTACATGTGTCTGTGTGTGTTGGCTTGTACATGTCTGTGTTGGTTTGTACGTATGTGTGTGTGTAGGTTTGTACGTGTGTGTGTGTGTGTGTGTGTGTTGGTTGGTACATGTTTGTGTGTGTGTTGGTTTGTACATATGTGTGTGGTATTGGTTTGTACGTATGTGTGTTGGTTTGTACGTGTGTGTGTATGTTGGTTTGTACGTGTGTGTGTGTGTGTGTATTGGTTTGTACGTGTGTGTTGGTTTGTACGTGTGTGTGTTGTTTTGTATGTGTGTGTATGTTGGTTTGTACGTGTGTGTGTGTGTGTGTTGGTTGGTACATGTGTGTGTGTGTTGGTGTGTATGTGTGTGTGTTGGTTTGTACGTGTGTGTGTTGGTTTGTACGTGCATGTGTTGGTTTGTATGTGTGTGTGTATGTTGGTTTGTACGTGTGTGCATGTGTTGGTTTGTACGTGTGTGTGTGTTGGCTTGTACATGTCTGTGTTGGTTGGTACGTATGTGTGTGTGTAGGTTTGTACATGTGTGTGTGAGTGTGTGTGTGTGTTGGTTGGTACATATGTGTGTGGTGTTGGTTTGTATGTGTGTGTGTTGGTTTGTACGTGTGAGTGTATGTTGGTTTGTACGTGTGTGTGTGTATTGGTTTGTACGTGTGTGTTGGTTTGTACGTGTGTGTGTTGTTTTGTACATGTGTGTGTATGTTGGTTTGTACATGTGTGTGTGTGTGTTGGTTTGTATGTGTTTGTGTGTGTTGGTTTGTACGTGTGTGTGTGTTGGTTGGTACGTGTGTGTGTGTGTTGGTGTGTATTTGTGTGTGTTAGTTTGTACATGTGTGTGTGTGTGTGGGTTTGTATGTGTTTGTGTGTGTTGGTTTGTACGTGTGTGTGTTGGTTAGTACGTGTGTGTGTGCGTGTGTGTGTGTGTGTTGGTTGGTACATGTTTGTGTGTGTTGGTTTGTACATATGTGTGTGGTGTTGGTTTGTACGTGTGTGTGTGTGTTGGTTTCTACGTGTGTGTGTTGGTTTGTACATGTGTGTGTGTGTTGGTTTGTACGTGCATGTTGGTTTGTATGTGTGTTTGTGTGTGTTGGTTTGTATGTGTGTGTGTGTTGGTTTGTACGTTTGTGTGTGTTGGTTTGTACGTGTAAATGTAGGTGTGTGTGTCTGTGTGTGCTGGTTTGTACGTGTGTCTGTGTGTGTTGGTTTGTACGTGTGTGTGTGTCTGCGTGTGTTGCTTTGTACGTGTGTGTGTGTTGGTTTGTACATGTGTGTGGGTTGGTTGGTTTGTACATGTGTGTGTGTGTGTGTGTGCGTTGGTTTGTACGTTTCTGTGTGTTGGTTTGTACGTGTGTGTCTGTGTGTGTTGGTGTGTATGTGTGTGTGTGTGTTGGTTTACACGTTTGTGTGTTGGTTTGTCCATGTGTCTGTGTGTGTTGGTTTGTACATGTGTCTGTGTGTGTTGGCTTGTACATGTCTGTGTTGGTTTGTACGTATGTGTGTGTGTAGGTTTGTACGTGTGTGTGTGTGTGTGTGTGTGTGTTGGTTGGTACATGTTTGTGTGTGTGTTGGTTTGTACATATGTGTGTGGTATTGGTTTGTACATATGTGTGTTGGTTTGCACGTGTGTGTGTATGTTGGTTTGTACGTGTGTGTGTGTGTGTGTATTGGTTTGTACGTGTGTGTTGGTTTGTACGTGTGTGTATTGTTTTGTACGTGTGTGTATGTTGGTTTGTACGTGTGTGTGTGTGTGTGTTGGTTGGTACGTGTGTGTGTGTTGGTGTGTATGTGTGTGTGTTGGTTTGTACGTGTGTGTGTTGGTTTGTACGTGCATGTGTTGGTTTGTATGTGTGTGTGTATGTTGGTTTGTACGTGTGTGCATGTGTTGGTTTGTACGTGTGTGTGTGTTGGCTTGTACATGTCTCTGTTGGTTGGTACGTATGTGTGTGTGTAGGTTTGTACATGTGTGTGTGAGTGTGTGTGTGTGTTGGTTAGTACATATGTGTGTGGTGTTGGTTTGTATTTGTGTGTGTTGGTTTGTACGTGTGAGTGTATGTTGGTTTGTACGGGTATGTGTGTGTATTGGTTTGTACGTGTGTGTTGGTTTGTACGTGTGTGTGTTGTTTTGTACATGTGTGCATATGTTGGTTTGTACATGTGTGTGTGTGTGTTGGTTTGTATGTGTTTGTGTGTGTTGGTTTGTACGTGTGTGTGTGTTGGTTGGTACATGTGTGTGTGTGTTGGTGTGTATTTGTGTGTGTTAGTTTGTACATGTGTGTGTGTGTGTTGGTTTGTATGTGTTTGTGTGTGTTGGTTTGCACGTGTGTGTGTTGGTTGGTACATGTGTGTGTGTGTTGGTGTGTATTTGTGTGTTAGTTTGTACATGTGTGTGTGTGTTGGTTTGTATGTGTTTGTGTGTGTTGGTTTGTACGTGTGTGTGTGCGTGTGTGTGTGTGTTGGTTGGTACATGTTTGTGTGTGTTGGTTTGTACATATGTGTGTGGTGTTGGTTTGTACGTGTGTGTGTTGGTTTGTACGTGTGTGTGTGTGTTGGCTTCTACGTGTGTGTGTTGGTTTGTACATGTGTGTGTGCTGGTTTGTACGTGTATGTTGGTTTGTACGTGTGTGTGTGTGTGTTGGTTTGTATGTGTTTGTGTGTGTTGGTTTGTACGTTTGTGTGTGTTGGTTTGTACGTGTAAATGTAGGTGTGTGTGTCTGTGTGTGCTGGTTTGTACGTGTGTGTGTGTGTGTTGGTTTGTACGTGTGTGTGTGTCTGCGTGTTTTGCTTTGTACGTGTGTGTGTGTGTTGGTTTGTACATGTGTGTGGGTTGGTTGGTTTGTACGTGTGTGTGTGTGTGTGCGTTGGTTTGTACGTTTCTTTGTGTTGGTTTGTACGTGTGCGTCTGTGTGTGTTGGTGTGTATGTGTGTGTGTGTGTTGGTTTACACGTTTGTGTGTGTGTGTGTGTGTTGGTTTGTACGTGTGTGTCTGTGTGTGTGTGTGGGTTTATATGTGTGTGCGTGTGTCTTGGTTTCTACATGTGTGTGTGTATGGGCGCTGGTTTGTACGAGTGTGTGTGTTGGTTTGTACATGTGGGTGTGTGTTGGTTTGTACGTGTCTGGGTTGGTTTCCACATGTGTGTGTGTGTCTGTGTGTGTTGGTTTGTACGTGTGTGTGTTGGTTTGTCCATGTGTCTGTGTGTGTTGGTTTGTACATGTGTCTGTGTGTGTTGGCTTGTACATGTCTGTGTTGGTTTGTACGTATGTGTGTGTGTAGGTTTGTACGTGTGTGTGTGTGTGTGTGTTGGTTGGTACATGTTTGTGTGTGTGTTGGTTTGTACATATGTGTGTGGTATTGGTTTGTACGTATGTGTGTTGGTTTGTACGTGTGTGTGTTGTTTTGTACGTGTGTGTATGTTGGTTTGTACGTGTGTGTGTGTGTGTTGGTTGGTACGTGTGTGTGTTGGTTTGTACGTGCATGTGTTGGTTTGTATGTGTGTGTGTATGTTGGTTTGTACGTGTGTGCATGTGTTGGTTTGTACGTGTGTGTGTGTTGGCTTGTACATGCCTGTGTTGGTTGGTACATATGTGTGTGTGTAGGTTTGTACATGTGTGTGTGAGTGTGTGTGTGTGTTGGTTGGTACATATGTGTGTGGTGTTGGTTTGTATGTGTGTGTGTTGGTTTGTACGTGTGAGTGTATGTTGGTTTATACGGGTGTGTGTGTATTGGTTTGTACGTGTGTGTGGGTTTGTACGTGTGTGTGTTGTTTTGTACATGTGTGCGTATGTTGGTTTGTACATGTGTGTGTGTGTGTTGGTTTGTATGTGTTTGTGTGTGTTGGTTTGTACGTGTGTGCGTGTTGGTTGGTACATGTGTGTGTGTGTGTGTTGGTGTGTATTTGTGTGTGTTAGTTTGTACATGTGTGTGTGTGTTGGTTTGTATGTGTTTGTGTGTGTTGGTTTCTACGTGTGTGTGTGTTGGTTAGTACGTGTGTGTGTGCGTGTGTGTGTGTGTGTTGGTTGGTACATGTTTCTGTGTGTGTTGGTTTGTACATATGTGTGTGGTGTTGGTTTGTACGTGTGTGTGTTGGTTTGTACGTGTGTGTGTGTTGGTTTCTACGTGTGTGTGTTGGTTTGTACATGTGTGTGTGTGTTGGTTTGTACGTGTATGTTGGTTTGTATGTGTGTTTGTGTGTGTGTGTTGGTTTGTATGTGTGTGTGTGTTGGTTTGTACGTTTGTGTGTGTTGGTTTGTACGTGTAAATGTAGGTGTGTGTGTCTGTGTGTGCTGGTTTGTACGTGTGTGTGTGTTGGTTTGTACGTGTGTGTGTGTCTGCGTGTGTTGCTTTGTACGTGTGTGTGTGTTGGTTTGTACATGTGTGTGGGTTGGTTGGTTTGTACATGTGTGTGTGTGTGTGTGTGCGTTGGTTTGTACGTTTCTGTGTGTTGGTTTGTACGTGTGTGTCTGTGTGTGTTGGTGTGTATGTGTGTGTGTTGGTTTACACGTTTGTGTGTGTGTGTGTGAGCTAGTTTGTACGTGTGTGTCTGTGTGTGTGTGGGTTTATATGTGTGTGCGTGTGTCTTGGTTTGTACGTGTGTGTGTGTGTGGGCGCTGGTTTGTACGAGTGTGTGTGTTGGTTTGTACATGTGGGTGTGTGTTGGTTTGTACATGTGTGTGTTGGTTTCCACATGTGTGTGTGTGTCTGTGTGTTTTGTTTTGTACGTGTGTGTGTTGGTTTGTCCATGTGTCTTTGTGTGTTGGTTTGTACATGTGTCTGTGTGTGTTGGCTTGTACATGTCTGTGTTGGTTTGTACGTATGTGTGTGTGTAGGTTTGTACGTGTGTGTGTGTGTGTGTGTGTGTGTTGGTTGGTACATGTTTGTGTGTGTGTTGGTTTGTACATATGTGTGTGGTATTGGTTTGTACGTATGTGTGTTGGTTTGTACGTGTGTGTGTATGTTGGTTTGTACGTGTGTGTGTGTGTGTGTGTGTATTGGTTTGTACGTGTGTGTTGGTTTGTACGTGTGTGTGTTGTTTAGTACGTGTGTGTATGTTGGTTTGTACGTGTGTGTGTGTGTGTGTGTTGGTTGGTACATGTGTGTGTGTGTGTTGGTGTGTATGTGTGTGTGTTGGTTTGTACGTGTGTGTGTTGGTTTGTACGTGCATGTGTTGGTTTGTATGTGTGTGTGTATGTTGGTTTGTACGTGTGTGCATGTGTTGGTTTGTACGTGTGTGTGTGTTGGCTTGTACATGTCTGTGTTGGTTGGTACGTATGTGTGTGTGTAGGTTTGTACATGTGTGTGTGAGTGTGTGTGTGTGTTGGTTGGTACATATGTGTGTGGTGTTGGTTTGTATGTGTGTGTGTTGGTTTGTACGTGTGAGTGTATGTTGGTTTGTACGTGAGTGTGTGTATTGGTTTGTACGTGTGTGTTGGTTTGTACGTGTGTGTGTTGTTTTGTACATGTGTGCGTATGTTGGTTTGTACATGTGTGTGTGTGTGTTGGTTTGTATGTGTTTGTGTGTGTTGGTTTGTACGTGTGTGTGTGTTGGTTGGTACGTGTGTGTGTGTGTTGGTGTGTATTTGTGTGTGTTAGTTTGTACATGTGTGTGTGTGTGTGGGTTTGTATGTGTTTGTGTGTGTTGGTTTGTACGTGTGTGTGTTGGTTAGAACGTGTGTGTGTGCGTGTGTGTGTGTGTTGGTTGGTACATGTTTGTGTGTGTTGGTTTGTACATATGTGTGTGGTGTTGGTTTGTACGTGTGTGTGTGTGTTGGTTTCTACGTGTGTGTGTTGGTTTGTACATGTGTGTGTGTGTTGGTTTGTACGTGCATGTTGGTTTGTATGTGTGTTTGTGTGTGTGTTGGTTTGTATGTGTGTGTGTTGGTTTGTACGTTTGTGTGTGTTGGTTTGTACGTGTAAATGTAGGTGTGTGTGTCTGTGTGTGCTGGTTTGTACGTGTGTGTGTGTGTGTTGGTTTGTACGTGTGTGTGTGTCTGCGTGTGTTGCTTTGTACGTGTGTGTGTGTTGGTTTGTACATGTGTGTGGGTTGGTTGGTTTGTACATGTGTGTGTGTGTGTGTGCGTTGGTTTGTACGTTTCTGTGTGTTGGTTTGTACGTGTGTGTCTGTGTGTGTTGGTGTGTATGTGTGTGTGTGTGTTGGTTTACACGTTTGTGTGTGTGTGTGTGAGCTGGTTTGTACGTGTGTGTCTGTGTGTGTGTGGGTTTATATGTGTGTGCGTGTGTCTTGGTTTGTACATGTGTGTGTGTGTGGGCGCTGGTTTGTACGAGTGTGTGTGTTGGTTTGTACATGTGGGTGTGTGTTGGTTTGTACGTGTGTGTGTTGGTTTCCACATGTGTGTGTGTGTCTGTGTGTTTTGTTTTGTACGTGTGTGTGTTGGTTTGTCCATGTGTCTTTGAGTGTTGGTTTGTACATGTGTCTGTGTGTGTTGGCTTGTACATGTCTGTGTTGGTTTGTACGTATGTGTGTGTGTAGGTTTGTACGTGTGTGTGTGTGTGTGTGTGTTGGTTGGTACATGTTTGTGTGTGTGTTGGTTTGTACATATGTGTGTGGTATTGGTTTGTACGTATGTGTGTTGGTTTGCACGTGTGTGTGTATGTTGGTTTGTACGTGTGTGTGTGTGTGTGCATTGGTTTGTACGTGTGTGTTGGTTTGTACGTGTGTGTGTTGTTTTGTACGTGTGTGTATGTTGGTTTGTACGTGTGTGTGTGTGTTGGTTGGTACATGTGTGTGTGTGTGTGTTGGTGTGCATGTGTGTGTGTTGGTTTGTACGTGTGTGTGTTGGTTTGTACATGAATGTGTTGGTTTGTATGTGTGTGTGTATGTTGGTTTGTACGTGTGTGCATGTGTTGGTTTGTACGTGTGTGTGTGTTGGCTTGTACATGTCTGTGTTGGTTGGTACGTATGTGTGTGTGTAGGTTTGTACATGTGTGTGTGAGTGTGTGTGTGTGTTGGTTGGTACATATGTGTGTGGTGTTGGTTTGTATGTGTGTGTGTTGGTTTGTGCGTGTGATTGTATGTTGGTTTGTACGTGTGTGTGTGTATTGGTTTGTACGTGTGTGTTGGTTTGTACGTGTGTGTGTTGTTTTGTACATGTGTGCGTATGTTGGTTTGTACATGTGTGTGTGTGTGTTGGTTTGTATGTGTTTGTGTGTGTTGGTTTGTACGTGTGTGTGTGTTGGTTGGTACGTGTGTGTGTGTTGGTTTGTATTTGTGTGTGTTAGTTTGTACATGTGTGTGTGTGTGTGGGTTTGTATGTGTTTGTGTGTGTTGGTTTGTACGTGTGTGTGTGTTGGTTAGTACGTGTGTGTGTGCGTGTGTGTGTGTGTGTTGGTTGGTACATGTTTGTGTGTGTGTTGGTTTGTACATATGTGTGTGGTATTGGTTTGTACGTATGTGTGTTGGTTTGCACGTGTGTGTGTGTGTGTGTATTGGTTTGTACGTGTGTGTTGGTTTGTATGTGTGTGTGTGTGTGTTGGTTTGTACATGTGTTTGTGTTGGTTTGTACATGTGTGTGTGTCTGTGTTGGTTTGTACATGTGTGTGTATTGGTTTGTACTTGTTTGTGTGTGTGTTGGTTTGTAATTGTTTGTGTGTTGGTTTGTACGTGTGTGTGTGTTGGTTTGTATGAGTGTGTGTATGTGTGTTGGTTTGTATATGTGTTTGTGTTGGTTTGTACATGTGTGTGTCTGTGTTGGTTTGTACATGTGTGTGTATTGGTTTGTACTTGTGTGTGTGTGTGTTGGTTTGTACATGTGTGTGTGTTGGTTTGTACGTGTTTGTGTGTGTTGGTTTGTACATGTGTGTATATTGGTTGGATGTGTGTGTGTGTTGGTTCGTAACTGTGTGTGTTGGTTTGTACTTGTGTGTGTGCGTGTTCATTTGTACGTGTGTGTGTGTTGGTTTGCAAGTGTTTGTGTCTGTGTGTGTTGGTTTGTACGTGTGTGCGTGTGTTGGTTTTTACATGTGTGTGTGTTGGCTTGTACATGTGTGTGTGTTGGATTGTACATGTGTGTGTGTTGGTTTGTACATGTGTGTGTGTTGGTTTGTACATGTGTGTGTGTCTGTGTTAGTTTGTACATGTGTGTGTGTTGGTTTGTTATGTGTGTGTGTTGGATTGTACGTGTGTGTGTGTGTTGGTTTGTACATGTGTGTATGTTGAATTGTACGTGTATGTGTGTTGGTTTGTGCATGTGCGTGTGTTGGTTTGTACATGTGTGTGTGTCTGTGTTGGTTTGTACATGTGTGTGTATTGGTTTGTACTTGTGTGTGTGTGTGTTGGTTTGTACATGTGTGTGTGTTGGTTTGTACGTGTTTGTGTGTGTTGGTTTGTACATGTGTGTATAATGGTTGGATGTGTGTGTGTGTTGGTTCGTAAGTGTGTGTGTTGGTTTGTACGTGCGTGTGTGCTTGTTCGTTTGTACGTGTGTGTGTGTGTTGGTTTTTACATGTGTGTGTGTTGGCTTGTACATGTGTGTGTGTTGGATTGTACATGTGTGTGTTGGTTTGTACATGTGTGTGTGTTGTTTTGTTCATGTGTGTGTGTCTGTGTTAGTTTGTACATGTGTGTGTGTTGGTTTGTTATGTGTGTGTTGGATTGTACGTGTGTGTGTGTTGGTTTGTACATGTGTGTGTGTTGGATTGTATGTGTATGTGTGTTGGTTTGTGCATGTGTGTGTGTTGGTTTGTACATGTGTCTGTGTCTATGTTGGTCTGTACATGTGTGTGTGTTGGCTTGTATGTGTGCGTGTGTGTTGGTTTGTACATGTGTGTGTGTGTTGTTTTGTACGTGTGTGTTGGTTTGTACGTGTGTGTTGGTTTGTACGTGTTTGTGTGTGTTGGTTTGTACATGTGTGTATGTTGGTTTGTACATGTGTGAGTGTGTGTGTTGGTTTGTACGTGTGTGTTTCTGTTGGTTTGTACTTGTGTGTTTGTGTGAGTGTGAGACTGTGTGTGTTGGTTTGTATGTGTGTGGTAGTTTGTACGTTTGTGTGTGTATTTGTTTGTACGTGTGTGTGTGTTGGTTTGTATGTTTGTGTTTGTTGGTTTGTTTGTCTGTATGTGTGTGTTGGTTTGTACATGTGTGAGTCTGTGTGTTGGTTTGTTCGTGTGTGTTTGTGTTGGTTTGTACTTGTGTGTGTGTGTGTGTGTGTGACTGTGTGTGTTGGTTTGTATGTGTGTGTGTTAGTTTGTATGTTTGTGTGTGTATTTGTTTGTACGTGTGTGTGTGTTGGTTTGCATGTTTGTTTGTGTTGGTTTGATTGTCTGTATGTGTGTGTTGGTTTGTACATGTGTGAGTGTGTGTGTTGGTTTGTACGTCTGTGTGTGTGTGTTCGTTTGTACGTGTGTGTGTTGGTTTGCACGTGTGTGTGTGTCTGTGTGTAGATTTGTACGTGTGTGTGTTGGTTTGTACGTGTGTTTGTGTGTTGGTTTGTACGTGTGTGTGTCTGTGTGTGTTGGTTTGTATGTCTGTGTGTGTGTTGGTTTCTACGTGTGTGTGTGTCTGTGTGTGTTGGTTTGTACGTGTGTGTGTGTGTTGGTTTGTACGTGTGTCTGTGGGTTGGTTTGTATGTGTCTGTGGGCCGGTTTGTACGTGTGTGTGTGTGTTGGTTTGTATGTGTGTGTGTGTGTGCGTTGGTTTGTACTTGTTTGTGTGTGTGTGTTGGTTTGTACATGTGTGTTGGTTTGTACGTGTGTGTGTTGATTTGTACATGTGTGTGCATGTTGGTTTGTACATCTGTGTGTGTGTGTTGGTTTGTATGTGTTTGTGTGTATTGGTTTGTACGTGTGTGTGTTGGTTGGTACGTGTGTGTGTGTTGGTGTGTATTTGTGTGTGTTAGTTTGTACATGTGTATGTGTTGGTTTGTATGTGTTTGTGTATGTTGGTTTGTACGTGTGTGCGTGTGTGTTGGTTTGTACATGTGTGTGTGTTGGTTTGTACATGTGTGAGTGTGTGTATTGGTTTGTATGTGTGTGTGTTGGTTTGTACGTGTGTGCGTGTGTGTTGGTTTGTACGTGTGTTTGTGTGTTGGTTAGTATGTGTGTGAAGGTTTACACTTGTGTGTGTATGTTGGTTTGTACGTGTGTGTGTTGGTTTGTACATGTATGAGTCTGTTTGTTGGTTTGTACATGTGTGTGTATGTTGATTTGTACGTGCGTGTGTGTGTGTGTGATTGTGTGTTCGTTTTTATGTGTGTGTTAGTTTGTACGTTTGTGTGTTGGTTTGTACATGTATGTGTGCATGTTGTTTTGTACGTGTGTGTTTGTGTGTTGTTTTGTAATTGTGTGTGTGTGTGTCAGTTTGTAAGTGTGTGTGTTGGTTTGTACGTGTGTGTGTGCTTGTTCATTTGTACGTGTGTGTGTTGGTTTGCATGTGTGTGTGTGTTGGTCTGTACGTGTGTGTGTGTGTGTGTGAGTGTGTGTGTGTCGGTTTGTAAATGTGTGTGTGTTGGATTGTACATGTGTGTGTATTGGTTTGTACCTTTGTGTGTGTTGGATTGTACGTGTGTGTGTGTTGGTTTGTACGTGTGTGTGTGTGTGTTGGTTTGTACATGTGTTTGTGTTGGTTTGTACATGTGTGTGTGTCTGTGTTGGTTTGTACATGTGTGTGTATTGGTTTGTACTTGTGTGTGTGTGTGTTGGTTTGTACGTGTTTGTGTGTTGGTTTGTACGTGTGTGTGTTGGTTTGTATGAGTGTGTGTATGTGTGCTGGTTTGTATATGTGTTTGTGTTGGTTTGTACATGTGTGTGTGTCTGTGTTGGTTTGTACACGTGTGTGTATTGGTTTGTACTTGTGTGTGTGTGCGTTGGTTTGTACATGTGTGTGTGTTGGTTTGTACGTGTTTGTGTGTGTTGGTTTGTACATGTGTGTATATTGGTTGGATGTGTGTGTGTGTTGGTTCGTAAGTGTGTGTGTTGGTTTGTACGTGTGTGTGTGCGTGTTCATTTGTACGTGTGTGTGTGTTGGTTTACAAGTGTTTGTGTCTGTGTGTTGGTTTGTACGTGTGTGCGTGTGTTGGTTTTTACATGTGTGTGTGTTGGCTTGTACATGTGTGTGTGTTGGATTGTACATGTGTGTGTTGGTTTGTACATGTGTGTGTGCTGGTTTGTACATGTGTGTGTGTCTGTGTTAGTTGTACATGTGTGTGTGTTGGTTTGTTATGTGTGTGTGTTGGATTGTACGTGTGTGTGTGTTGGTTTGTACATGTGTGTGTGTTGAATTGTACGTGTATGTGTGTTGGTTTGTGCATGTGCGTGTGTTGGTTTGTACATGTGTATGTGTCTGTGTTGGTCAGTACGTGTGTGTGTGTTGGCTTGTATGTGTGTGTGTGTGTGTTGGTTTGTACGTGTGTGTGTGTGTGTTGGTTTGTACGTGTGTGTTGGTTTGTACGTGTGTGTTGGTTTGTACGTGTTTGTGTGTGTTGGTTTGTACATGCGTGTATGTTGGTTTGTACGTGTGTCTCTGTGTTGGTTTGTATGTGTGTGTGTGTGTGCATTGGTTTGTACTTGTTTGTGTGTGTGTGTTGGTTTGTACATGTGTGTTGGTTTGTACGTGTGTGTGTTGTTTTGTACATCTGTGTGCTTGTTGTTTTGTTCATGTGTGTGTGTGTTGGTTTGTACGTGTGTGTGTGTGTGTTGGTGTGTATTTGTGTGTGTTAGTTTGTACGTGTGTGTGTGTTGGTTAGTACGTGTTTGTGTGTGTGTGTTGGTGTGTATTTGTGTGTGTTGGTTTGTACGAGTGTGTTGGTTTGTACGTGTGTGTGTGTGTGTGTGTGTGTTGCTTTTTACGTGAGTTTGTGTGTTGGTTAGTATGTGTGTGTTGGTTTATACTTGTGTGTGTATGTTGGTTTGTACGTGTGTGTGTGTTGGTTTGTACATGTATGAGTCTGTTTGTTGGTTTGTACATGTGTGTGTATGTTGGTTTGTACGTGTGTGTGTTGGTTTGTACATGTATGAGTCTGTTTGTTGGTTTGTACATGTATGTGTGCATGTTGTTTTGTACGTGTGTGTTTGTGTGTTGTTTTGTAATTGTGTGTGTGTGTGTCAGTTTGTAAGTGTGTGTGTTGGTTTGTACGTGTGTGTGTGCTTGTTCATTTGTAAATGTGTGTGTTGGTTTGCACGTGTGTGTGTGTTGGTCTGTACGTGTGTGTGTGTGTGTGTGTGTGTCGGTTTGTAAATGTGTGTGTGTTGGATTGTACATGTGTGTGTGTTGGTTTGTACCTTTGTGTGTGTTGGATTGTACGTGTGTGTGTGTTGGTTTGTACGTGTGTGTGTGTGTGTTGGTTTGTACATGTGTTTGTGTTGGTTTGTACATGTGTGTGTGTCTGTGTTGGTTTGTACATGTGTGTGTATTGGTTTGTACTTGTGTGTGTGTGTGTTGGTTTGTACGTGTTTGTGTGTTGGTTTGTACGTGTGTGTGTGTTGGTTTGTATGAGTGTGTGTATGTGTGTTGGTTTGTATATGTGTTTGTGTTGGTTTGTACATGTGTGTGTGTCTGTGTTGGTTTGTACACGTGTGTGTATTGGTTTGTACGTGTGTGTGTGTGTGTTGGTTTGTACATGTGTGTGTGTTGGTTTGTACGTGTTTGTGTGTGTTGGTTTGTACAAGTGTGTATATTGGTTGGATGTGTGTGTGTGTGTTGGATCGTAAGTGTGTGCGTTGGTTTGTATGTGTGTGTGTGCGTGTTCATTTGTACGTGTGTGTGTGTTGGTTTGCAAGTGTTTGTGTCTGTGTGTGTTGGTTTGTAAGTGTGTGTGTGTGTTGGTTTTTACATGTGTGTGTGTTGGCTTGTACATGTGTGTGTGTTGGATTGTACATGTGTGTGTGTTGGTTTGTACATGTGTGTGTTGGTTTGTACATGTGTGTGTGTCTGTGTTAGTTTGTACATGTGTGTGTGTTGGTTTGTTGTGTGTGTGTTGGATTGTACGTATGTGTGTGTTGGTTTGTACATGTGTGTGTGTTGAATTGTACGTGTATGTGTGTTGGTTTGTGCATGTGCGTGTGTTGGTTTGTACATGTGTATGTGTCTGTGTTGGTCAGTACGTGTGTGTGTGTTGGCTTGTATGTGTGTGTGTGTGTTGGTTTGTACATGTGTGTGTGTGTGTGTTGGTTTGTACGTATGTGTTGGTTTGTACGTGTGTGTTGGTTTGTACGTGTTTGTGTGTGTTGGTTTGTACATGTGTGTATGTTGGTTTGTACGTGTGTCTCTGTGTTGGTTTGTATGTGTGTGTGTGTGTGCGTTGGTTTGTACTTGTTTGTGTGTGTGTGTTGGTTTGTACATGTGTGTTGGTTTGTACGTGTGTGTGTTGTTTTGTACATGTGTGTGCATGTTGGTTTGTACATGTGTGTGTGTGTGTTGGTTTGTATGTGTTTGTATGTATTGGTTTGTACGTGTGTGTGTGTTGGTTGGTATGTGTGTGTGTGTTGGTGTGTATTTGTGTGTGTTGGTTTGTACATGTGTGTGTATGTAGGTTTGCACATGTGTGTGTGTGTTGGTTTGCATGTGTGTGTGTGTCTGTGTGTAGGTTTGTACGTGTGTGTGTGTTGGTTTGTACGTGTGTTTGTGTGTGTTGGTTTCCACGTGTGTGTGTGTCTGTGTGTCTTGGTTTGTACATGTGTGTGTGTGTTGGTTTGTACGTGTGTCTGTGGGTTGGTTTGTACGTGTGTGTGTGTTGTTTTGTACGTGTGTGTGTGTGTGTTGCTTTGTACATGTGTGAGTGTGTGTGTTGGTTTGTATGTGTGTGTGTGTTGGTTTGTACGTGTGTGTGTGTGTGTTGGTTTGTATATGTGCGTGTGTCTTGGTTTGTACGTGTGTTCGTGTGTGTGTTGGTTTGTTCATGTGTGTGTATGTTGGTTTGTACGTATGTGTGTGCGTAGGTTTGTACGTGTGTGTGTGTGTGTTTTGGTTGGTACATGTTTGTGTGTGTGTTGGTTTGTATATATGTGTGTGGTGTTGGTTTGTACGTGTGTGTTGGTTTGTACGTGTGTGTTTGTGTTGGTTTCTACGTGAGTGTGTTGGTTTGTACGTGTGTGTGTTGGTTGGTTTGTACGTGTATGTTGGTTTGTATGTGAGTTTGTGTGTGTGTGTTGGTTTGTATGTGTGTCTGTGTTGGTTTGTACGTTTGTGTGTTTTGGTTTGTACGTGTAAATGTAGGTGTGTGTGTCTGTGTGTGCTGGTTTGTACGTGTGTGTGTGTGTTGGTTTGTATGTGTGTGTGTGTCTGCGTGTGTTGCTTTGTACGTGTGTGTGTGTGATGGTTTGTACATGTGTGTGGGTTGGTTGGTTTGTACATGTGTGTGTGTGTGTGCGTTGGTTTGTACGTTTCTGTGTGTTGGTTTGTACGTGTGTCTCTGTGTGTGTTGGTGTGTATGTCTGTGTGTGTTGGTTCACACGTGTGTGTGTGTGTGTGTTGGTTTGTACGTGTGTGTGTGTGTGTGGCTGCTGGTTTGTACGTGTGTGTGTGTTGGTTTGTACATGTGGGTGTGTGTTGGTTTGTACGTGTGTGTGTTGGTTTCCACATGTGTGTGTGTCTGTGTGTGTTGGTTTGTACATGTGTGTGTTGGTTTGTCCATGTGTCTGTGTGTGTTGGTTTGTACATGTGTCTGTGTGTGTTGGCTTGCACATGTCTGTGTTGGTTTGTACGTATGTGTGTGTGTAGTTTTGTACGTGTATATGTGTGTGTGTGTGTGTGGGTGTTGGTTGGTACATGTTTGTGTGTGTGTTGGTTTGTACATATATGTGTAGTGTTGGTTTGTATGTATGAGTGTTGGTTTGTACGTGTGTGTGTATGTTGGTTTGTACGTGTGTGTGTGTGTGTGTATTGGTTTGTACGTGTGTGTTGGTTTGTACGTGTGTGTGTTGTTTTGTACGTGTGTGTATGTTGGTTTGTACGTGTGGGTGTGTGTGTTCGTGTGTATGTGTGTGTGTTGGTTTGTACATGTGTGTGTGTTGGTTTGTACGTGTATGTGTTGGTTTGTATGTGTGTGTGTATGTTGGTTTGTACGTGTGTGCATGTGTTGGTTTGTACGTGTGTGTGTGTTGGCTTGTACATGTCTGTGTTGGTTTGTACGTATGTGTGTGTGTAGGTTTGTACATGTGTGTGTGTGTGTTGGTTGGTACATGTTAGTGTGTGTGTTGGTTTGTACATATGTGTGTGGTGTTGGTTTGTATGTGTGTGTGTTGGTTTGTACGTGTGAGTGTATATTGGTTTGTACGGGTGTGTGTGTGTATTGGTTTGTACGTGTGTGTTGGTTTGTACGTGTGTGTGTTGTTTTGTACATGTGTGTGTATGTTGGTTTGTACGTGTGTGTGTGTGTTGATTTGTATGTGTTTGTGTGTGTTGGTTTGTACGTGTGTGTGTGTTGGTTGGTACGTGTGTGTGTGTGTGTTGGTGTGTATTTGTGTGTGTTAGCTTGTACATGTGTGTGTGTGTGTTGGTTTGTGTGTGTTGGTTTGTACGTGTGTGTGTGTTGGTTGGTACGTGTGTGTGTGTGTGTTGGTTTGTACGTGTGTGTGTGTGTTGGTTAGTATGTGTGTGTTGGTTTATACTTTTGTGTGTATGTTGGTTTGTACGTGTGTGTGTGTTGGTTTGTACATGTATGAGTCTGTTTGTTGGTTTGTACATGTGTGTGTATGTTGATTTGTACGTGTGTGTATGTCTGTGTGTGATTGTGTGTAGGTTTTTATGTGTGTGTTAGTTTGTACGTTTAAGTGTTGGTTTGTACATGTATGTGTGCATGTTGTTTTGTACGTGTGTGTTTGTGTGTTGGTTTGTAATTGTGTGTGTTTGTGTTGGTTTGTAAGTGTGTGTGTTGCTTTGTACGTGTGTGTGTGCTTGATCGTTTGTACATGTGTGTGTGTTGGTTTGCACGTGTGTGTGTGTTGGTCTGCACGTGTGTGTGTGTGTGTGTGTGTCGGTTTGTACATATGTTTGTGTTGGATTGTACATGTGTGTGTGTTGGTTTGTACCTTTGTGTGTGTTGGATTGTACGTGTGTGTGTGTTGGTTTGTACGTGTGTGTGTTGGTTTGTACATGTGTGTGTCTGTGTTGGTTTGTACATGTGTGTGTATTGGTTTTTACTTGCGTGTGTTTGTGTTGGTTTGTACGTATGCGTGTGTATTCGTTTGTACGTGTGTGTGTGTGTTTGTTTGTACGTGTGTGTGTGTGTTGGTTTGTACATGTGTTTGTGTTGGTTTGTACATGTGTGTGTGTCTGTGTTGGTTTGTACATGTGTATGTATTGGTTTGTAGTTGTGTGTGTGTGTGCTGGTTTGTACGTGTTTGTGTGTTGGTTTGTACATGTGTGTGTATTGGTTTGTACGAGTGTGTGTATGTGTGTTGGTTTGTATATGTGTTTGTGTTGGTTTGTACATGTGTGTGTGTCTGTGTTAGTTTGTACATGTGTGTGTATTGGTTTGTACTTGTGTGTGTGTGTTGGTTTGTACGTGTTTGTGTGTTGGTTTGTATGTGTGTGTGCGCGTTGGTTTGTACGAGTGTGTGTGTGTGTTGGTTTGTACGTGTGTGTTGGTTTGTACGTGTGTGTTGGTTTGTACGTGTTTGTGTGTGTTGGTTTGTACATGTGTGTATGTTGGTTTGTACGTGTGTCTCTGTGTTGGTTTGTATGTGTGTGTGTTGGCTTGTACGTGTGTGTGTGTTGGTTTGTACATGTGTGAGTGTGTGTGTTGGTTTGTACGTGTTTGTGTGTTGGTTTGTATGTGTGTGTGCGCGTTGGTTTGTACGAGTGTGTGTGTGTGTTGGTTTGTACGTGTGTGTTGGTTTGTACGTGTGTGTTGGTTTGTACGTGTTTGTGTGTGTTGGTTTGTACATGTGTGTATGTTGGTTTGTACGTGTGTCTCTGTGTTGGTTTGTATGTGTGTGTGTTGGCTTGTACGTGTGTGTGTGTTGGTTTGTACATGTGTGAGTGTGTGTGTTGGTTTGTACGTGTGTGTTTGTGTTGGTTTGTACTTGTGTGTGTGTGTGTGTGAGTGTGTGACTGTGTGTGTTGGTTTGTATGTGTGTGTGTTAGTTTGTACGTTTGTGTGTGTATTTGTTTGTACGTGTGTGTGTGTTGATTTGTTATGTGTGTGTGTTGGATTGTACGTGTGTGTGTGTTGATTTGTACATGTGTGTGTGTTGGATTGTACGTGTATGTGTGTTGGTTTGTGCATGTGTGTGTGTTGGTTTGTACATGTGTATGTGTCTGTGTTGGTCTGTACGTGTGTGTGTGTTGGCTTGTATGTGTGTGTGTGTGTTGGTTAGTACATTTGTGTGTGTGTGTTGTTTTGTACGTGTGTGTTGGTTTGTACGTGTGTGTTGGTTTCTACGTGTTTGTGTGTGTTGGTTTGTACATGTGTGTAAGTTGGTTTGTACATGTGTGAGTGTATGTGTTGGTTTGTACGTGTGTGTGTTGGTTTGTACATGTGTGAGTGTGTGTGTTGTTTTGTACGTGTGTGTTTGTGTTGGTTTGTACTTGTGTGTGTGTGAGTGTGTGACTGTGTGTGTTGGTTTGTATGTGTGTGTGTTAGTTTGTACGTTTGTGTGTGTATTTGTTTGTACGTGTGTGTGTGTGTTGGTTTGTATGTTTGTGTGTGTTGGTTTGTTTGTCTGTATGTGTGTGTTGGTTTGTACATGTGTGAGTGTGTGTGTTGGTTTGTACGTGTGTGTTTGTGTAGGTTTGTACCTGTGTGTATGAGTGTGTGACTATGTGTGTTGGTTTGTATGTGTGTGTGCTAGTTTGTATGTTTGTGTGTGTATTTGTTTGTATGTGTGTGTGTGTTGGTTTGTATGTTTGTGTGTGTTGGTTTGTTTGTCTGTATGTGTGTGTTGGTTTGTACATGTGAGAGTGTGTGTGTTGTTTTGTACGTCTGTGTTGGTTTGTACGTGTGTGTGTGCATGTTTGTTTGTACGTGTGTGTCTTGGTTTGCACGTGTGTGTGTGTCTGTGTGTAGGTTTGTACGTGTGTGTGTGTGTTGGTTTGTACATGTGTTTGTGTGTGTTGGTTTGTACATGTGTGTGTGTCTGTGTGTGTTGGTTTGAATGTCTGTGCGTGTGTTGGTTTGTACGTGTGTGTGTGTCTGTGTGTGTTGGTTTGTACGTGTGTGTGTGGGTTGGTTTGTCCGTGTGTCTGTGGGTTGGTTTGAATGTGTTTGTGTGTGCTGGTTTGTACGTGTGTGTGTGTGTTGGTTTGTATGTGTGTGTGTGTGTGCGTTGGCTTGTACTTGTTTGTGTGTGTGTGTTGATTTGTACATGTGTGTGTGTCGGTTTGCACGTGTGTGTGTGTGTGTGTGTCGGTTTGTATGTTTGTGTGTGTTGCTTTGCACGTGTGTGTGTTACTTTGAAAGTGTGTGCATCGGATTGTATGTATTTTTGTGTGTGTTGGTTTGTACGTGTGTGTCTGTTGGTTTGTACCTGTGTGTTGGTTTGTACATGTGAATTTATGTTGGTTTGTATATGTGTGTGTTTGTTGGTTTGCATGTGTTTGTGTGTGTGTCGGTTTGTACATGTTTGTGTGTGTTGTTTTGTTCGTGCGGGTGTGTGTGTGTGTTGGTTTGTACATGTGTGTTGGTTTGTATGTGTGTGTGTCTGTTGGTTTGTATGTGTGTGTGTTGGTTTGTACGTGTGTGTGTGTTGGTTTGTACGTGTAAATGTGGGTGTGTGTGCGTATGTGTGTTGGTTTGTATGTGTGTGTGTGTGTTGGTTTGTACGTGTGTGTGTGTCTGTGTGTGTTGGTTTGTACGTGTGTGTGTGTTGGTTTGTACGTGTGTGTGTGTTTTGGTTTGTACGTGTGTGTGTGTTGGTTTGTACGTGTGTGTGCATGTCTGTGTGTGTTGGTTTGAACGTGTGTGTGTGTTGGTTTGTACATGTTTGTGTGTGTTGTTTTGTTTGTGCGGGTGTGTGTGTGTGTTGGTTTGTACGTGTGTGTTGGTTTGTATGTGTGTGTGTTGGTTTGTACGTGTGTGTGTGTTGGTTTGTACTTGTGTGTGTTGGTTTGTACGTGTAAATGTGGGTGTGTGTGCGTATGTGTGTTGGTTTGTACGTGTGTGTGTGTGTGTTGGTTTGTATGTGTGTGTGTCTGTGTGTGTTGGTTTGTACGTGTGTGTGTGTGTTGGTTTGTACGTGTGTGTGCGTGTTGGTTTGTACGTGTGTGTGTGTTGGTTGGTTTGTACATGTGTGTGTGTCTGTGTGTGTTGGTTTTTATGTGTGTGTGTGTTGGTTTGTATGTGTGTGTGTGTCGGTGTGTGTTGGTGTGTATGTGTGTGTGTGTTGGTTTCCACGTGTATGTGTGTGTTGGTTTGTATGTGTGTGCGTGTGTCTTGGTTTGTACGTGTGTGTGTGTGTTGGTTTGTACATGTGTGTGTGTTGATTTGTACGTGTTTGTGTGTTGGTTTGCATGTGTGTGTGTGTGTTGGTTTGTACGTGAGTGTGTTGGTTTGCACATGTGTCTGTGTGTGTTGGCTTCTACGTGTCTGTGTTGGTTTGTACGTATGTGTGTGTGTAGCTTTGTACGTGTGTGTGTGTTTGTGTGTTGGTTGGTATATGTGTGTGTGTTGGTTTGTACATATTTGTGTGGTGTTGGTTTGTACGTGTGTGTGTGTGTTGGTTTGTACGTGTGTTTGTGTGTTGTTTAGTATGTGTGTGTTGGTTTATACTTGTGTGTGTATGTTGGTTTGTACGTGTGTGTTGGTTTGTACATGTGTGTGTATGTTGATTTGTACGTGTGTGTGTGTGTGTGTGTGATTGTGTGTTGGTTTTTATGTGTGCGTTAGTTTGTACGTTTGTGTGTTGGTTTGTACATGTATGTGTGCATGTTGTTTTGTACGTGTGTGTTTGTGTGTTGGTTTGTAATTGTGTGTGTGTGTCAGTTTGTAAGTGTGTGTGTTGGTTTGTACGTGTGTGTGTGCTTGTTCATTTGTACATGTGTGTGTGTTGGTTTGCACGTGTGTGTGTGTTGGTCTGTACATGTGTGTGTGTGTGTGTGTCGGTTTGTAAATGTGTGTGTGTTGGATTGTACATGTGTGTGTGTTGGTTTGTACCTTTGTGTGTGTTGGATTGTACGTGTGTGTGTGTTGGTTTGTACGTGTGTGTGTTGGTTTGCACATGTGTGTGTCTGTGTTGGTTTGTACATGTGTGTGTATTGGTTTTCACTTGTGTGTGTGTGTTGGTTTGTACATATGCATGTGTGTTGGTTTGTACGTGTGTGTGTGTTTGTTTGTACGTGTGGGTGTGTGTGTGTTGGTTTGTACATGTGTTTGTGTTGGTTTGTACATGTGTGTGTGTCTGTGTTGGTTTGTATATGTGTGTGTATTGGTTTGTACTTGTGTGTGTGTGTTGGTTTGTACGTGTTTGTGTGTTGGTTTGCACGTGTGTGTGTGTCTGTGTTTAGGTTTGTACGTGTGTGTGTGTGTGTGTTGGTTTGTACGTGTGTGTGTGTCTGTGTGTTTTGGTTTGAATGTCTGTGCGTGTGTTGGTTTGTACATGTGTGTGTGTTGGTTTGTACGTGTTTGTGTGTGTTGGTTTGTACATGTGTGTATATTGGTTGGATGTGTGTGTGTGTGTGTTGGTTCGTAAGTGTGTGTGTTGGTTTGTACGTGTGTGTGTGCGTGTTCATTTGTACATGTGTGTGTGTTGGTTTGCAAGTGTTTGTGTCTCTGTGTGTTGCTTTGTACGTGTGTGCGTGTGTTGGGTTTTACATGTGTGTGTTGGCTTATACATGTGTGTGTGTTGGATTGTACATGTGTGTGTGTTGGTTTCTACATGTGTGTGTGTTGGCTTGTACATGTGTGTGTGTCTGTGTTAGTTTGTACATATGTGTGTGTTGGTTTGTTATGTGTGTGTGTTGGATTGTACATGTGTGTGTGTTGGTTTGTACATGTGTGTGTGTTGGATTGTACGTGTATGTGTGTTGGTTTGTGCATGTGTGTGTGTTGGTTTGTACATGTGTATGTGTCTGTGTTGGTCTGTACGTGTGTGTGTGTTGGCTTGTACGTGTGTGAGTGTGTGTGTTGGTTTGTACGTGTGTGTTTGTGTTGGTTTTTACTTGTGTGTGTGTGTGTGTGAGTGTGTGACTGTGTGTGTTGGTTTGCATGTGTGTGTGTTAGTTTGTACGTTTGTTTGTGTATTTGTTTGTACGTGTGTGTGTGTTGATTTGTTATGTGTGTGTATTGGATTGTACGTGTGTGTGTTTGGTTTGTACATGTGTGTGTTGGATTGTACGTGTATGTGTGTTGGTTTGTGCATGTGTGTGTTGGTTTGTACATGTGTATGTGTCTGTGTTAGTTTGTACATATGTGTGTGTTGGCTTGTTATGTGTGTGTGTTGGATTGTACATGTGTGTGTGTTGGTTTGTACATGTGTGTGTGTTGGATTGTACGTGTATGTGTGTTGGTTTGTGCCTGTGTGTGTGTTGGTTTGTACATGTGTATGTGTCTGTGTTGGTCTGTACGTGTGTGTGTGTTGGCTTGTACGTGTGTGAGTGTGTGTGTTGGTTTGTACGTGTGTGTTTGTGTTGGTTTTTACTTGTGTGTGTGTGTGTGTGTGTGTGACTGTGTGTGTTGGTTTGCATGTGTGTGTGTTAGTTTGTACGTTTGTTTGTGTATTTGTTTGTACGTGTGTGTGTGTTGATTTGTTATGTGTGTGTATTGGATTGTACGTGTGTGTGTTTGGTTTGTACATGTGTGCGTTGGATTGTACGTGTATGTGTGTTGGTTTGTGCATGTGTGTGTTGGTTTGTACATGTGTATGTGTCTGTGTTAGTTTGTACATATGTGTGTGTTGGCTTGTTATGTGTGTGTGTTGGATTGTACATGTGTGTGTGTTGGTTTGTACATGTGTGTGTTGGATTGCACGTGTATGTGTGTTGGTTTGTGCATGTATGTGTGTTGGTTTGTACATGTGTATGTGTCTGTGTTGGTTTGTACGTGTGTGTGTGTTGGCTTGTATGTGTGTGTGTGTGTTGGTTTGTACGTTTGTGTGTGTGTGTTGGTTTGTACATGTGTGTTGGTTTGTACGTGTGTGTTGGTTTGTACGTGTTTGTGTGTGTTGGTTTGTTCATGTGTGTGTGTGTTGGTTTGTACGAGTGTGTGTATGTGTGTTGGTTTGTATATGTGTTTGTGTTGGTTTGTACATGTGTGTGTGTCTGTGTTGGTTTGTACATGTGTGTGTATTGGTTTGTACTTGTGTGTGTGTGTGTTGGTTTGTACATGTGTGTGTGTTGGTTTGTACGTGTTTGTGTGTGTTGGTTTGTACATGTGTGTATATTGGTTGGATGTGTGTGTGTGTCAGTTCGTAAGTGTGTGTGTTGGTTTGTACTTGTGTGTGTGCGTGTTCATTTGTACGTGTGTGTGTGTTGGTTTGCAAGTGTTTGTGTCTGTGTGTGTTGGTTTGTACGTGTGTGCGTGTGTTGGTTTTTACATGTGTGTGTGTTGGCTTGTACATGTGTGTGTGTTGGATTGTACATGTGTGTGTGTTGGTTTGTACATGTGTGTGTGTTGGTTTGTTCATGTGTGTGTGTCTGTGTTAGTTTGTACATGTGTGTGTGTTGGTTTGTTATGTGTGTGTGTTGGATTGTACGTGTATGTGTGTTGGTTTGTACATGTGTGTGTGTTGGTTTGTACATGTGTAAATGTCTGTGTTGGTCTGTACATGTGTGTGTGTTGGCTTGTATGTGTGTGTGTGTGTGTTGGTTTGTACATGTGTGTGTCTGTGTTGGTTTGTACGTGTGTGTTGGTTTGTACGTGTGTGTTGGTTTGTACGTGTTTGTGTGTGTTGGTTTGTACATGTGTGTATGTTGGTTTGTACGTGTGTCTCTGTGTTGGTTTGTATGTGTGTGTGTTGGCTTGTAGGTGTGTGTGCGTTGGTTTGTACGTTTCTGTGTGTTGGTTTGTACGTGTGTCTCTGTGTGTGTTGGTGTGTAAGTGTGTGTGTGTTGGTTCACACGTGTGTGTGTGTGTGTTGGTTTGTACGTGTGTGTGTGTGGGTGCTGGTTTGTACGTGTGTGTGTGTTGGTTTGTACATGTGGGTGTGTGTTGGTTTGTACGTGTGTGTGTTGGTTTCCACGTGTGTGTGTGTCTGTGTGTGTTGGTTTGTACATGTGTGTGTTGGTTTGTCCATGTGTCTGTGTGTGTTGGTTTGTACATGTGTCTGTGTGTGTTGGCTTGCACATGTCTGTGTTGGTTTGTACGTATGTGTGTGTGTAGGTTTGTACGTGTGTGTGTGTGTGTGTGTGTGTGTGAGTGTTGGTTGGTACATGTTTGTGTGTGTGTTGGTTTGTACATAAGTGTGTGGTGTTGGTTTGTACGTATGAGTGTTGGTTTGTACGTGTGTGTGTATGTTGGTTTGTACGTGTGTGCGTGTGTATTGGTTTGTACGTGTGTGTTGGTTTGTACGTGTGTGTGTTGTTTGGTACATTTGTGTGTATGTTGGTTTGTACGTGTGTGTGTGTGTGTTGGTTGGTTGGTACATATGTGTGTGTGTGTTGGTGTGTATGTGTGTTTGTTGGTTTGTACATGTGTGTGTGTTGGTTTGTACGTGTATGTGTTGGTTTGTATGTGTGTGTGTATGTTGGTTTGTACGTGTGTGCATGTGTTGGTTTGTACGTATGTGTGTGTTGGCTTGTACATGTCTCTGTTGGTTTGTACGTATGTGTGTGAGTAGGTTTGTACATGTGTGTGTGTGTTGGTTGGTACATGTTAGTGTGTGTGTTGGTTTGTACATATGTGTGTGGTGTTGGTTTGTATGTGTGTGTGTTGGTTTGTACGTGTGAGTGTATATTGGTTTGTACAGGTGTGTGTGTATTGGTTTGTACGTGTGTGTTGGTTTGTACGTGTGTGTTGTTTTGTACATGTGTGTGTATGTTGGTTTGTATGTGTGTGTGTGTGTTGGTTTGTATGTGTTTGTGTGTGTTGGTTTGTACGTGTGTGTGTGTTGGTTGGTACGTGTGTGTGTGTGTGTGTTGGTGTGTATTTGTGTGTGTTAGCTTGTCCATGTGTGTGTGTGTGTTGGTTTGTATGTGTTGGTTTGTACGTGTGTGTGTGTTGGTTGGTACGTGTGTGTGTGTGTTGGTGTGTATTTGTGTGTGTTGGTTTGTACGTGTGTGTGTGTTGGTTTGTACATGTATGAGTCTGTTTGTTGGTTTGTACATGTGTGTGTATGTTGATTTGTACGTGTGTGTATGTCTGTGTGTGATTGTGTGTTGGCTTTTATGTGTGTGTTAGTTTGTACGTTTAAGTGTTGGTTTGTACATGTATGTGTGCATGTTGTTTTGTACGTGTGTGTTTGTGTGTTGGTTTGTAATTGTGTGTGTTTGTGTTGGTTTGTAAGTGTGTGTGTTGGTTTGCACGTGTGTGTGTTGGTCTGCACGTGTGTGTGTGTGTGTGTGTCGGTTTGTACTTGTGTTTGTGTTGGATTGTACATGTGTGTGTGTTGGTTTGTACGTGTGTGTGTTGGTTTGTACATGTGTGTGTCTGTGTTGGTTTGTACGTATGCGTGTGTATTCGTTTGTACGTGTGTGTGTGTGTTTGTTTGTACGTGTGTGTGTGTGTGTTGGTTTGTACGTGTGTTTGTGTTGGTTTGTACATGTGTGTGTGTCTGTGTTGGTTTGTACATGTGTATGTATTGGTTTGTACGTGTGTGTGTGTGTGTTGGTTTGTACGTGTTTGTGTGTTAGTTTGTATGTGTGTGTGTGTTGGTTTGTACGAGTGTGTGTATGTGTGTTCGTTTGTATATGTGTTTGTGTTGGTTTGTACATGTGTGTGCGTCTGTGTTGGTTTGTACATGTGTGTGTATTGGTTTGTACTTGTGTGTGTGTGTGTGTGTTGGTTTGTACATGTGTGTGTATTGGTTTGTACTTGTGTGTGTGTGTGTGTGTTGGTTCGTAAGTGTGTGTGTTGGTTTGTACGTGTGTGTTTGTGTTGGTTTTTACTTGTGTGTGTGTGAGTGTGTGACTGTGTGTGTTGGTTTGCATGTGTGTGTGTTAGTTTGTACGTTTGTGTGTGTATTTGTTTGTACGTGTGTGTGTGTTGATTTGTTATGTGTGTGTGTTGGATTGTACGTGTGTGTGTGTTGGTTTGTACGTGTGTGTGTTGGATTGTACGTGTATGTGTGTTGGTTTGTGCATGTGTGTGTGTTGGTTTGTACGTGTGTGTGTGTTGGTTGGTACGTGTGTGTGTGTGTGTGTGTGTGTTGGTGTGTATTTGCGTGTGTTAGCTTGTCCATGTGTGTGTGTGTGTTGGTTTGTATGTGTTGGTTTGTATGTGTGTGTGTGTGTTGGTTGGTACGTGTGTGTGTGTGTTGGTGTGTATTTGTGTGTGCTGGTTTGTACGTGTGTGTGTTGGTTTGTACGTGTGTGTGTGTGTTGGTTTGTACGTGTGTGTGTGTGTTGGTTAGTATGTGTGTGTTGGTTTATACTTTTGTGTGTATGTTGGTTTGTACTTGTGTGTGTGTTGGTTTGTACATGTATGAGTCTGTTTGTTGGTTTGTACATGTGTGTGTATGTTGATTTGTACGTGTGTGTATGTCTCTGTGTGATTGTGTGTTGGTTTTTATGTGTGTGTTAGTTTGTACGTTTAAGTGTTGGTTTGTACATGTATGTGTGCATGTTGTTTTGTACGTGTGTGTTTGTGTGTTGGTTTGTAATTGTGTGTGTTTGTGTTGGTTTGTAAGTGTGTGTGTTGGTTTGTACGTGTGTGTGTGCTTGATCGGTTGTACATGTGTGTGTGTTGGTTTGCACGTGTGTGTGTTGGTCTGCACGTGTGTGTGTGTGTGTGTGTGTGTGTCGGTTTGTACATGTGTTTGTGTTGGATTGTACATGTGTGTGTGTTGGTTTGTACGTGTGTGTGTTGGTTTGTACATGTGTGTGTCTGTGTTGGTTTGTACATGTGTGTGTATTGGTTTTTACTTGTGTGTGTTTGTGTTGGTTTGTACGTATGCGTGTGTATTCGTTTGTACGTGTGTGTGTGTTTGTTTGTACGTGTGTGTGTGTGTGTGTTGGTTTGTACGTGTGTTTGTGTTGGTTTGTACATGTGTGTGTGTCTGTGTTGGTTTGTACATGTGTATGTATTGGTTTGTACTTGTGTGTGTGTGTGTGTGTGTTGGTTTGTACGTGTTTGTGTGTTGGTTTGTACGTGTGTGTGTGTGTTGGTTTGTACGAGTGTGTATATGTGTGTTGGTTTGTATATGTGTTTGTGTTGGTTTGTACATGTGTGTGCGTCTGTGTTGGTTTGTACATCTGTGTGTATTGGTTTGTACTTGTGTGTGTGTGTGTGTTGGTTTGTACATGTGTGTGTATTGGTTTGTACTTGTGTGTGTGTGTGTGTTGGTTCGTAAGTGTGTGTGTTGGTTTGTACATGTGTGTTTGTGTTGGTTTTTACTTTTACTTGTGCGTGTGTGTGTGTGAGTGTGTGACTGTGTGTGTTGGTTTGCATGTGTGTGTGTTAGTTTGTACGTTTGTTTGTGTATTTGTTTGTACGTGTGTGTGTGTTGATTTGTTATGTGTGTGTATTGGATTGTACGTGTGTGTGTTTGGTTTGTACATGTGTGTGTTGGATTGTACGTGTATGTGTGTTGGTTTGTGCATGTGTGTGTTGGTTTGTACATGTGTATGTGTCTGTGTTAGTTTGTACATATGTGTGTGTTGGCTTGTTATGTGTGTGTGTTGGATTGTACATGTGTGTGTGTTGGTTTGTACATGTGTGTGTGTTGGATTGTACGTGTATGTGTGTTGGTTTGTGCCTGTGTGTGTGTTGGTTTGTACATGTGTATGTGTCTGTGTTGGTCTGTACGTGTGTGTGTGTTGGCTTGTACGTGTGTGAGTGTGTGTGTTGGTTTGTACGTGTGTGTTTGTGTTGGTTTTTACTTGTGTGTGTGTGTGTGTGTGTGTGACTGTGTGTGTTGGTTTGCATGTGTGTGTGTTAGTTTGTACGTTTGTTTGTGTATTTGTTTGTACGTGTGTGTGTGTTGATTTGTTATGTGTGTGTATTGGATTGTACGTGTGTGTGTTTGGTTTGTACATGTGTGCGTTGGATTGTACGTGTATGTGTGTTGGTTTGTGCATGTGTGTGTTGGTTTGTACATGTGTATGTGTCTGTGTTAGTTTGTACATATGTGTGTGTTGGCTTGTTATGTGTGTGTGTTGGATTGTACATGTGTGTGTGTTGGTTTGTACATGTGTGTGTTGGATTGCACGTGTATGTGTGTTGGTTTGTGCATGTATGTGTGTTGGTTTGTACATGTGTATGTGTCTGTGTTGGTTTGTACGTGTGTGTGTGTTGGCTTGTATGTGTGTGTGTGTGTTGGTTTGTACGTTTGTGTGTGTGTGTTGGTTTGTACATGTGTGTTGGTTTGTACGTGTGTGTTGGTTTGTACGTGTTTGTGTGTGTTGGTTTGTTCATGTGTGTGTGTGTTGGTTTGTACGAGTGTGTGTATGTGTGTTGGTTTGTATATGTGTTTGTGTTGGTTTGTACATGTGTGTGTGTCTGTGTTGGTTTGTACATGTGTGTGTATTGGTTTGTACTTGTGTGTGTGTGTGTTGGTTTGTACATGTGTGTGTGTTGGTTTGTACGTGTTTGTGTGTGTTGGTTTGTACATGTGTGTATATTGGTTGGATGTGTGTGTGTGTCAGTTCGTAAGTGTGTGTGTTGGTTTGTACTTGTGTGTGTGCGTGTTCATTTGTACGTGTGTGTGTGTTGGTTTGCAAGTGTTTGTGTCTGTGTGTGTTGGTTTGTACGTGTGTGCGTGTGTTGGTTTTTACATGTGTGTGTGTTGGCTTGTACATGTGTGTGTGTTGGATTGTACATGTGTGTGTGTTGGTTTGTACATGTGTGTGTGTTGGTTTGTTCATGTGTGTGTGTCTGTGTTAGTTTGTACATGTGTGTGTGTTGGTTTGTTATGTGTGTGTGTTGGATTGTACGTGTATGTGTGTTGGTTTGTACATGTGTGTGTGTTGGTTTGTACATGTGTAAATGTCTGTGTTGGTCTGTACATGTGTGTGTGTTGGCTTGTATGTGTGTGTGTGTGTGTTGGTTTGTACATGTGTGTGTGTGTGTTGGTTTGTACGTGTGTGTTGGTTTGTACGTGTGTGTTGGTTTGTACGTGTTTGTGTGTGTTGGTTTGTACATGTGTGTATGTTGGTTTGTACGTGTGTCTCTGTGTTGGTTTGTATGTGTGTGTGTTGGCTTGTAGGTGTGTGTGCGTTGGTTTGTACGTTTCTGTGTGTTGGTTTGTACGTGTGTCTCTGTGTGTGTTGGTGTGTAAGTGTGTGTGTGTTGGTTCACACGTGTGTGTGTGTGTGTTGGTTTGTACGTGTGTGTGTGTGGGTGCTGGTTTGTACGTGTGTGTGTGTTGGTTTGTACATGTGGGTGTGTGTTGGTTTGTACGTGTGTGTGTTGGTTTCCACGTGTGTGTGTGTCTGTGTGTGTTGGTTTGTACATGTGTGTGTTGGTTTGTCCATGTGTCTGTGTGTGTTGGTTTGTACATGTGTCTGTGTGTGTTGGCTTGCACATGTCTGTGTTGGTTTGTACGTATGTGTGTGTGTAGGTTTGTACGTGTGTGTGTGTGTGTGTGTGTGTGTGAGTGTTGGTTGGTACATGTTTGTGTGTGTGTTGGTTTGTACATAAGTGTGTGGTGTTGGTTTGTACGTATGAGTGTTGGTTTGTACGTGTGTGTGTATGTTGGTTTGTACGTGTGTGCGTGTGTATTGGTTTGTACGTGTGTGTTGGTTTGTACGTGTGTGTGTTGTTTGGTACATTTGTGTGTATGTTGGTTTGTACGTGTGTGTGTGTGTGTTGGTTGGTTGGTACATATGTGTGTGTGTGTTGGTGTGTATGTGTGTTTGTTGGTTTGTACATGTGTGTGTGTTGGTTTGTACGTGTATGTGTTGGTTTGTATGTGTGTGTGTATGTTGGATTGTACGTGTGTGCATGTGTTGGTTTGTACGTATGTGTGTGTTGGCTTGTACATGTCTCTGTTGGTTTGTACGTATGTGTGTGAGTAGGTTTGTACATGTGTGTGTGTGTTGGTTGGTACATGTTAGTGTGTGTGTTGGTTTGTACATATGTGTGTGGTGTTGGTTTGTATGTGTGTGTGTTGGTTTGTACGTGTGAGTGTATATTGGTTTGTACAGGTGTGTGTGTATTGGTTTGTACGTGTGTGTTGGTTTGTACGTGTGTGTGTTGTTTTGTACATGTGTGTGTATGTTGGTTTGTATGTGTGTGTGTGTGTTGGTTTGTATGTGTTTGTGTGTGTTGGTTTGTACGTGTGTGTGTGTTGGTTGGTACGTGTGTGTGTGTGTGTGTTGGTGTGTATTTGTGTGTGTTAGCTTGTCCATGTGTGTGTGTGTGTGTTGGTTTGTATGTGTTGGTTTGTACGTGTGTGTGTGTTGGTTGGTACGTGTGTGTGTGTGTTGGTGTGTATTTGTGTGTGTTGGTTTGTACGTGTGTGTGTGTTGGTTTGTACATGTATGAGTCTGTTTGTTGGTTTGTACATGTGTGTGTATGTTGATTTGTACGTGTGTGTATGTCTGTGTGTGATTGTGTGTTGGCTTTTATGTGTGTGTTAGTTTGTACGTTTAAGTGTTGGTTTGTACATGTATGTGTGCATGTTGTTTTGTACGTGTGTGTTTGTGTGTTGGTTTGTAATTGTGTGTGTTTGTGTTGGTTTGTAAGTGTGTGTGTTGGTTTGCACGTGTGTGTGTTGGTCTGCACGTGTGTGTGTGTGTGTGTGTCGGTTTGTACTTGTGTTTGTGTTGGATTGTACATGTGTATGTGTTGGTTTGTACGTGTGTGTGTTGGTTTGTACATGTGTGTGTCTGTGTTGGTTTGTACGTATGCGTGTGTATTCGTTTGTACGTGTGTGTGTGTGTGTTTGTTTGTACGTGTGTGTGTGTGTGTTGGTTTGTACGTGTGTTTGTGTTGGTTTGTACATGTGTGTGTGTCTGTGTTGGTTTGTACATGTGTATGTATTGGTTTGTACGTGTGTGTGTGTGTGTTGGTTTGTACGTGTTTGTGTGTTAGTTTGTATGTGTGTGTGTGTTGGTTTGTACGAGTGTGTGTATGTGTGTTCGTTTGTATATGTGTTTGTGTTGGTTTGTACATGTGTGTGCGTCTGTGTTGGTTTGTACATGTGTGTGTATTGGTTTGTACTTGTGTGTGTGTGTGTGTGTTGGTTTGTACATGTGTGTGTATTGGTTTGTACTTGTGTGTGTGTGTGTGTGTTGGTTCGTAAGTGTGTGTGTTGGTTTGTACGTGTGTGTTTGTGTTGGTTTTTACTTGTGTGTGTGTGAGTGTGTGACTGTGTGTGTTGGTTTGCATGTGTGTGTGTTAGTTTGTACGTTTGTGTGTGTATTTGTTTGTACGTGTGTGTGTGTTGATTTGTTATGTGTGTGTGTTGGATTGTACGTGTGTGTGTGTTGGTTTGTACGTGTGTGTGTTGGATTGTACGTGTATGTGTGTTGGTTTGTGCATGTGTGTGTGTTGGTTTGTACGTGTGTGTGTGTTGGTTGGTACGTGTGTGTGTGTGTGTGTGTGTGTTGGTGTGTATTTGCGTGTGTTAGCTTGTCCATGTGTGTGTGTGTGTTGGTTTGTATGTGTTGGTTTGTATGTGTGTGTGTGTGTTGGTTGGTACGTGTGTGTGTGTGTTGGTGTGTATTTGTGTGTGCTGGTTTGTACGTGTGTGTGTTGGTTTGTACGTGTGTGTGTGTGTTGGTTTGTACGTGTGTGTGTGTGTTGGTTAGTATGTGTGTGTTGGTTTATACTTTTGTGTGTATGTTGGTTTGTACTTGTGTGTGTGTTGGTTTGTACATGTATGAGTCTGTTTGTTGGTTTGTACATGTGTGTGTATGTTGATTTGTACGTGTGTGTATGTCTCTGTGTGATTGTGTGTTGGTTTTTATGTGTGTGTTAGTTTGTACGTTTAAGTGTTGGTTTGTACATGTATGTGTGCATGTTGTTTTGTACGTGTGTGTTTGTGTGTTGGTTTGTAATTGTGTGTGTTTGTGTTGGTTTGTAAGTGTGTGTGTTGGTTTGTACGTGTGTGTGTGCTTGATCGGTTGTACATGTGTGTGTGTTGGTTTGCACGTGTGTGTGTTGGTCTGCACGTGTGTGTGTGTGTGTGTGTGTCGGTTTGTACATGTGTTTGTGTTGGATTGTACATGTGTGTGTGTTGGTTTGTACGTGTGTGTGTTGGTTTGTACATGTGTGTGTCTGTGTTGGTTTGTACATGTGTGTGTATTGGTTTTTACTTGTGTGTGTTTGTGTTGGTTTGTACGTATGCGTGTGTATTCGTTTGTACGTGTGTGTGTGTTTGTTTGTACGTGTGTGTGTGTGTGTGTTGGTTTGTACGTGTGTTTGTGTTGGTTTGTACATGTGTGTGTGTCTGTGTTGGTTTGTACATGTGTATGTATTGGTTTGTACTTGTGTGTGTGTGTGTGTGTTGGTTTGTACGTGTTTGTGTGTTGGTTTGTACGTGTGTGTGTGTGTTGGTTTGTACGAGTGTGTATATGTGTGTTGGTTTGTATATGTGTTTGTGTTGGTTTGTACATGTGTGTGCGTCTGTGTTGGTTTGTACATGTGTGTGTATTGGTTTGTACTTGTGTGTGTGTGTGTGTTGGTTTGTACATGTGTGTGTATTGGTTTGTACTTGTGTGTGTGTGTGTGTTGGTTCGTAAGTGTGTGTGTTGGTTTGTACATGTGTGTTTGTGTTGGTTTTTACTTGTGTGTGTGTGTGTGTGTGTGTGAGTGTGTGACTGTGTGTTGGTTTGTATGTGTGTGTGTTAGTTTGTACGTTTGTGTGTGTATTTGTTTGTACGTGTGTGTGTGTTGATTTGTTATGTGTGTGTGTTGGATTGTACGTGTGTGTGTGTTGGTTTGTACATGTGTGTGTGTTGGATTGTACGTGTATGTGTGTTGGTTTGTGCATGTGTGTGTGTTGGTTTGTACATGTGTATGTGTCTGTGTTGGTCTGTACGTGTGTGTGTGTTGGCTTGTATGTGTGTGTGTTGGTTTGTACATTTGTGTGTGTGTGTTGTTTTGTACGTGTGTGTTGGTTTGTACGTGTGTGTTGGTTTGTATGTGTTTGTGTGTGTGTGTTGGTTTGTACATGTGTGTGTTGGTTTGTACATGTGTGAGTGTGTGTGTTGTTTTGTATGTGTGTGTGTTAGTTTGTATGTTTGTGTGTGTATTTGTTTGTACGTGTGTGTGTGTTGGTTTGTATGTTTGTGTGTGTTGGTTTGTTTGTCTGTATGTGTGTGTTGGTTTGTACATGTGTGAGTGTGTGTGTTGGTTTGTACGTGTGTGTTTGTGTAGGTTTGTAGTTGTGTGTGTGTGTGACTGTGCGTGTTGGTTTGTATGTGTATGTGTTAGTTTGTATGTTTTTGTGTGTATTTGTTTGTACGTGTATGTGTGTTGGTTTGTATGTTTGTGTGTGTTGGTTTGTTTGTCTGTATGTGTGTGTTGGTTTGTACATGTGTGAGTGTGTGTGTTGTTTTGTACGTGTGTGTGTTGGTTTGTACGTGTGTGTGTGCATGTTTGTTTGTCCGTGTGTGTGTTGGTTTGCACGTGTGTGTGTGTCTGTGTGCAGGTTTGTATGTGTGTGTGTGTCTGTGTGTGTTGGTTTGAATGTCTGTGCATGTGTTGGTTTGTACGTGTGTGTGTGTGTGTGTGTTGGTTTGTACGTGTGTGTGTGTCTGTGTGTGTTGGTTTGAATGTCTGTGCGTGTGTTGGTTTGTACGTGTGTGTGTGTCTGTGTGTGTTGGTTTGTACGTGTGTTTGTGGGTTGGTTTGTACGTGTGTCTGTGGGTTGGTTTGAATGTGTTTGTGTGTGCTGGTTTGTACGTGTGTGTGTGTGTTGGTTTGTATGTGTGTGTGTGTGTGTGCGTTGGTTTGTACTTGTTTGTGTGTGTGTGTTGGTTTGTACGTGTGTGTGTTTCGGTTTGCACGTGTGTGTGTGCGTGTTCGTTTGTACGTGTGTGTGTTGGTTTGCACGTGTGTGTGAGTCTGTGTGTAGGTTTGTACGTGTGTGTGTGTCTGTGTGTGTTGGTTTGAATGTCTGTGCGTGTGTTGGTTTGTACCTGTTTTTGTGTGTGTTGGTTTGTACGTGTGTGTGTGTCTGTGTGTGTTGGTTTGTACGTGTGTGTGTGGGTTGGTTTGTACGTGTGTCTGTGGGTTGGTTTGAATGTGTTTGTGTGTGCTGGTTTGTACGTGTGTGTGTGTGTTGGTTTGTACGTGTGTGTGTGCTTGATCGTTTGTACATGTGTGTGTGTTGGTTTGCACGTGTGTGTGTTGGTCTGCACGTGTGTGTGTGTGTGTGTCGGTTTGTACATGTGTTTGTGTTGGATTGTACATGTGTGTGTGTTGGTTTGTACGTGTGCGTGTTGGTTTGTACATGTGTGTGTCTGTGTTGGTTTGTACATGTGTGTGTATTGGTTTTTACTTGTGTGTGTTTGTGTTGGTTTGTACGTATGCGTGTGTATTCGTTTGTACGTGTGTGTGTGTGTTTGTTTGTACGTGTGTGTGTGTGTGTGTGTTGGTTTGTACATGTGTTTGTGTTGGTTTGTACATGTGTGTGTGTCTGTGTTGGTTTGTACATATGTATGTATTGCTTTGTACGTGTGTGTGTGTGTGTTGGTTTGTACGTGTTTGTGTGTTGGTTTGTACGTGTGTGTGTGTGTTGGTTTGTACGAGTGTGTGTATGTGTGTTGGTTTGTATATGTGTTTGTGTTGGTTTGTACATGTGTGTGTGTCTGTGTTGGTTTGTACATGTGTGTGTATTGGTTTGTACTTGTGTGTGTGTGTGTTGGTTTGTACGTGTGTGTGTTGGTTTGTACAAGTGTGTATATTGGTTGGATGTGTGTGTGTGTATTGGTTTGTACGTGTGTGTTGGTTTGTACGTGTGTGTTGTTTTGTACATGTGTGTGTTTGTTGGTTTGTACGTGTGTGTGTGTTGGTTGGTACATGTGTGTGTGTGTGTTGGTGTGTATGTGTGTGTTGGTTTGTACATGTGTGTGTGTTGGTTTGTACGTGTATGTGTTGGTTTGTATGTGTGTGTGTATGTTGATTTGTACGTTTGTGCATGTGTTGGTTTGTACGTGTGTGTGTGTTGTCTTGTACATGTCTGTGTTGGTTTGTACGTATGTGTGTGTAGGTTTGTACATGTGTGTGTGTGTGTTGGTTGGTACATGTTTGTGTGTGTGTTGGTTTGTACATATGTGTGTGGTGTTGGTTTGTATGTGTGTGTGTTGGTTTGTACGTGTGAGTGTATATTGGTTTGTACGGGTGTGTGTGTGTATTGGTTTGTACGTGTGTGTTGGTTTGTACGTGTGTGTGTTGCTTTGTACATGTGTGTGTATGCTGGTTTGTACGTGTGTGTGTGTGTTGGTTTGTATGTGTTTGTGTGTTGGTTTGTACGTGTGTGTGTGTGTTGGTTGGTACGTGTGTGTGTGTGTGTGTGTTGGTGTGTATTTGTGTGTGTTAGTTTGTACATGTGTGTGTGTGTGTTGGTTTGTATGTGTTGGTTTGTACGTGTGTGTGTGTTGGTTGGTACGTGTGTGTGTGTGTTGGTTTGTACGTGTGTGTGTGTTGGTTTGTACGTGTGTGTGTGTGTTGGTTTGTAAATGTGTGTGTGTTGGTTTGCACGTGTGTGTGTGTTGGTCTGCACGTGTGTGTGTGTGTCGGTTTGTACATGTGTTTGTGTTGGATTGTACATGTGTGTGTGTTGGTTTGTACCTTTGTGTGTGTTGGATTGTACGTGTGTGTTTTGGTTTGTACGTGTGTGTGCTGGTTTGTACATGTGTGTGTCTGTGTTGGTTTGTACATGTGTGTGTGTTGGTTTTTACTTGTGTGTGTTTGTGTTGGTTTGTACGTATGCGTGTGTATTCGTTTGTACGTGTGTGTGTGTGTATTTGTTTGTACGTGTGTGTGTGTGTGTTGGTTTGTACATGTGTTTGTGTTGGTTTGTACATGTGTGTGTGTCTGTGTTGGTTTGTACATGTGTATGTATTGGTTTGTACTTGTGTGTGTGTGTGTGTTGGTTTGTGCGTGTTTCTGTGTTGGTTTGTACGTGTGTGTGTGTTGGTTCGTACGAGTGTGTGTATGTGTGTTGGTTTGTATATGTGTTTGTGTTGGTTTGTACTTGTGTGTGTGTCTGTGTTGGTTTGTACATGTGTGTGTATTGGTTTGTACTTGTGTGTGTGTGTGTGTTGGTTTGTACATGTGTGTGTGTTGGTTTGTACGTGTTTGTGTGTGTTGGTTTGTACATGTGTGTATATTGGTTGGATGTGTGTGTGTGTATTGGTTTGTACATGTGTGTTGGTTTGTACGTGTGTGTGTTGTTTTGTACACGTGTGTGTATGTTGGTTTGTACGTGTGTGTCTGTGTGTGTTGGTTGGTACGTGTGTGTGTGTTTTGGTGTGTATGTGTGTGTGTCGGTTTGTACATGTGTGTGTGTTGGTTTGTACGTGTATGGGTTGGTTTGTATGTGTGTGTGTATGTTGGTTTGTACGTGTGTGCATGTGTTGGTTTGTACGTGTGTGTGTGTTGGCTTGTACATGTCTGTGTTGGTTTGTACGTATGTGTGTGTAGGTTTGTACATGTGTGTGTGTGTTGTTTGGTACATGTTTGTGTGTGTGTTGGTTTGTACATATGTGTGTGGTGTTGGTTTGTATGTGTGTGTGTTGGTTTGTACGTGTGTGTGTGTGTTGGTTTGTATGTGTGTGTGTTGGTTTCCACGTGTGTGGGTGTCTGTGTGTGTTGGTTTGTATGTGTGTGTGTTGGTTTGTCTATGTGTCTGTGTGTGTTGGCATGTACATGTCTGTGTTGGTTTGCACGTATGTGTGTGTGTAGGTTTGTACGTGTGTGTCTGTGTATGTGTGTTGGTTGGTACATGTTTGTGTGTGTGTTGGTTTGCACATATGTGTGTGGTGTTGGTTTGTACGTGTGTGTGTTGGTTTGTACGTGTGTGTATGTTGGTTTGTACGTGTGTGTGTGTGTGTATTGGTTTGTACGTGTGTGTTGGTTTGTACGTGTGTGTGTTGTTTTGTACATGTGTGTGTGTGTTGGTTTGCATGTGTGTGTGTCTGTGTGTGGGATTGTACATGTGTGTGTGCTGGTTTGTACGTGTGTTTGTGTGTGTTGGTTTCTACGTGTGTGTGTCTGTGTGTGTTGGTTTGTACGTGTGTGTGTGTGTTGGTTTGTACGTGTGTGTTGATTTGTACGTGTGTGTTGTTTTGTACATGTGTGTGTATGTTGGTTTGTACATGTGTGTGTGTGTGTTGGTTTGCATGTGTGTGTGTGTCTGTGTGTAGGTTTGTACGTGTGTGTGTTGGTTTGTACGTGTGTTTGTGTGTGTTGGTTTCTACATGTGTGTGTGTCTGTGTGTGTTGGTTTGTACGTGTGTGTGTGTGTTGGTTTGCACGTGTGTGTGTATGTGTTGGTTTGTACATGTGTGTGTGTGTGTTGGTTTGTATGTGTGTGCATGTGTCTTGGTTTGCACGTGTGTGTGTATGTGTTGGTTTGTACGTGTGTGTGTGTGTTGGTTTGTATGTGTGTGCGTGTGTCTTGGTTTGTACGTGTGTGTGTGTATGTGTTGGTTTGTACGTGTGTGTGTGTGTGTTGGTTTGTATGTGTGTGCGTGTGTCTTGGTTTGTATGTCTGTGTGTGTGTGGGTGCTGGTTTGTACATGTGTGTGTTGGTTTGTACAGGTGTGTGTGTTGGTTTGTACGTGTGTGTGTTGGTTTCCACGTGTGTGTGTGTCTGTGTGTGTTGGTTTGTACGTGTGTGTGTTGGTTTGTCCATGTGTCTGTGTGTGTTGGTTTGTACATGTGTCTGTGTGTGTTGGCATGTACATGTCTGTGTTGGTTTGCACGTATGTGTGTGTGTAGGTTTGTACTTGTGTGTCTGTGTATGTGTGTTGGTTGGTACGTGTTTGTGTGTGTGTTGGTTTGTACATATGTGTGTGGTGTTGGTTTGTACGTGTGTGTGTTGGTTTGTACGTGTGTGTATGTTGGCTTGTACGTGTGTGTGTGGGTGTATTGGTTTGTACGTGTGTGTTGGTTTGTACGTGTGTGTGTTGTTTTGTACATGTGTGTGTATGTTGGTTTGTACATGTGTGTGTTGGTTTGCATGTGTGTGTGTGTCTCTGTGTGGGTTTGTACATGTGTGTGTGTTGGTTTGAACGTGTGTTTGTGTGTTGTTTTATACGTGTGTGTGTGTCTGTGCGTGTTGGTTTGTACGTGTGTGTGTGTGTTGGTTTGTACGTGTGTGTGTTGTTTTGTACATGTGTGTGTTGTTTTGTACATGTGTGGGTATGTTGGTTTGTACATGTGTGTGTGTGTTGGTTTGCATGTGTGTGTGTGTCTGTGTGTAGGTTTGTACGTGTGTGTGTGTGTGTTGGTTTCTACGTGTGTGTGTGTCTGTGTGTGTTGGTTTGTACGTGTGTGTATGTGTTGGTTTGTATGTGTGTGCGTGTGTCTTGGTTTGCACGTGTGTGTGTATGTGTTGGTTTGTACATGTGGGTGTGTGTTGGTTTGTACGTGTGTGTGTTGGTTTCCACGTGTGTGGTTGTCTGTGTGTGTTGGTTTGTACGTGTGTGTGTTGGTTTGTCCATGTGTCTGTGTGTGTTGGTTTGTACATGTGTCTGTGCGTGTTGGCATGTACATGTCTGTGTTGGTTTGTAAGTATGCATGTGTGTAGGTTTGTACGTGTGTGTGTGTATGTGTGTTGTTTGGTACATGTTTGTGTGTGTGTTGGTTTGTACATATGTGTGTGGTGTTGGTTTGTACGTGTGTGTTGGTTTGTACGTGTGTGTATGTTGGTTTGTACGTGTGTGTGTGTGTGTATTGGTTTGAACGTGTGTGTTGGTTTGTATGTGTGTGTGTTGTTTTGTACATGTGTGTGTATGTTGGTTTGTACATGTGTGTGTGTGTTGGTTTGCATGTGTGTGTGTCTGTGTGTAGGTTTGTACATGTGTGTGTGTTGGTTTGTACGTGTGTTTGTGTGTGTTGGTTTCTACGTGTGTGTGTGTCTGTGTGTGTTGGTTTGTACGTGTGTGTGTGTGTTGGTTTGTACGTGTGTCTGTGGGTTGGTTTGTACGTGTGTGTGTGTTGTTTTGTACATGTGTGTGTGTGTTGCTTTGTACATGTGTGAGTGTGTGTGTTGGTTTGTATGTGTGTGTGTGTTGATTTGTACGTGTGTGTGTGTGTTGGTTTGTATATGTGCGTGTGTCTTGGTTTGTATGTGTGTTCGTGTGTGTGTTGGTTTGTACCTTTGTGTGTATTGGTTTGTAAGTGTGTGTGTTGGTTTGTACATGTGTGTGTCTGTGTTGGTTTGTACATGTGTGTGTACTGGATTGTACTTGTGTGTGTGTGTGTTGGTTTGTACGGGTGTGTGTGTGTTGGTCTGTAAGTGTGTGTGTGTTGGTTTGTACATGTGTGTGTTGGTTTGTACATGTGTGTGTGTCTGTGTTGGTTTGTACATGTGTGTGTATTGGTTTGTACGTGTTTGCGTGTGTTGGTTTGTACGTGTGTGTGTGTGTTGGTTTGTACGTGTGTGTGCTGATTTGTACGAGTGTGTGCATGTGTGTTGGTTTGTATGTGTGTGTTGGTTTGTACGTGTGTGTTGGCATGTACATGTCTGTGTTGGTTTGCACGTATGTGTGTGTGTAGGTTTGTACGTGTGTGTCTGTGTATGTGTGTTGGTTGGTACATGTTTGTGTGTGTGTTGGTTTGCACATATGTGTGTGGTGTTGGTTTGTACGTGTGTGTGTTGGTTTGTACGTGTGTGTATGTTGGTTTGTACGTGTGTGTGTGTGTGTATTGGTTTGTACGTGTGTGTTGGTTTGTACGTGTGTGTGTTGTTTTGTACATGTGTGTGTGTGTTGGTTTGCATGTGTGTGTGTCTGTGTGTGGGATTGTACATGTGTGTGTGCTGGTTTGTACGTGTGTTTGTGTGTGTTGGTTTCTACGTGTGTGTGTCTGTGTGTGTTGGTTTGTACGTGTGTGTGTGTGTTGGTTTGTACGTGTGTGTTGATTTGTACGTGTGTGTTGTTTTGTACATGTGTGTGTATGTTGGTTTGTACATGTGTGTGTGTGTGTTGGTTTGCATGTGTGTGTGTGTCTGTGTGTAGGTTTGTACGAGTGTGTGTTGGTTTGTACGTGTGTTTGTGTGTGTTGGTTTCTACGTGTGTGTGTGTCTGTGTGTTGGTTTGTACGTGTGTGTGTGTGTTGGTTTGCACGTGTGTGTGTATGTGTTGGTTTGTACATGTGTGTGTGTGTGTTGGTTTGTATGTGTGTGCATGTGTCTTGGTTTGCACGTGTGTGTGTATGTGTTGGTTTGTACGTGTGTGTGTGTGTTGGTTTGTATGTGTGTGCGTGTGTCTTGGTTTGTACGTGTGTGTGTGTATGTGTTGGTTTGTACGTGTGTGTGTGTGTGTTGGTTTGTATTTGTGTGCGTGTGTCTTGGTTTGTATGTCTGTGTGTGTGTGGGTGCTGGTTTGTACATGTGTGTGTTGGTTTGTACAGGTGTGTGTGTTGGTTTGTACGTGTGTGTGTTGGTTTCCACGTGTGTGTGTGTCTGTGTGTGTTGGTTTGTACGTGTGTGTGTTGGTTTGTCCATGTGTCTGTGTGTGTTGGTTTGTACATGTGTCTGTGTGTGTTGGCATGTACATGTCTGTGTTGGTTTGCACGTACGTGTGTGTGTAGGTTTGTACGTGTGTGTCTGTGTATGTGTGTTGGTTGGTACATGTTTGTGTGTGTGTTGGTTTGTACATATGTGTGTGGTGTTGGTTTGTACGTGTGTGTGTTGGTTTGTACGTGTGTGTATGTTGGCTTGTACGTGTGTGTGTGGGTGTATTGGTTTGTACGTGTGTGTTGGTTTGTACGTGTGTGTGTTGTTTTGTACATGTGTGTGTATGTTGGTTTGTACATGTGTGTGTTGGTTTGCATGTGTGTGTGTGTCTCTGTGTGGGTTTGTACATGTGTGTGTGTTGGTTTGTACGTGTGTTTGTGTGTTGTTTTATACGTGTGTGTGTGTCTGTGCGTGTTGGTTTGTACGTGTGTGTGTGTGTTGGTTTGTACGTGTGTGTTGGTTTGTACGTGTGTGTGTTGTTTTGTACATGTGTGGGTATGTTGGTTTGTACATGTGTGTGTGTGTTGGTTTGCATGTGTGTGTGTGTCTGTGTGTAGGTTTGTACGTGTGTGTGTGTTGGTTTGTACGTGTGTTTGTGTGTGTTGGTTTCTACGTGTGTGTGTGTCTGTGTGTTGGTTTGTACGTGTGTGTATGTGTTGGTTTGTATGTGTGTGCGTGTGTCTTGGTTTGCACGTGTGTGTGTATGTGTTGGTTTGTACGTGTGTGTGTGTGTTGGTTTGTATGTGTGTGCGTGTGTCTTGGTTTGTACTTGTGTGTGTGTGTGGGTGCTGGTTTGTACGTGTGCGTGTTGGTTTGTACATGTGTGTGTGTGTTGGTTTGCACGTGTGTGTGTATGTGTTGGTTTGTACAAGTGTGTGTGTGTGTTGGTTTGTATGTGTGTGCGTGTGTCTTGGTTTGCACGTGTGTGTGTATGTGTTGGTTTGTACGTGTGTGTGTGGGTGCTGGTTTGTACGTGTGTGTGTGTTGGTTTGTACATGTGTGTGTGTGTTGGTTTGTACGTGTGTGTGTTGGTTTCCACGTGTGTGGTTGTCTATGTGTGTTGGTTTGTACGTGTGTGTGTTGGTTTGTCCATGTGTCTGTGTGTGTTGGTTTGTACATGTGTCTGTGCGTGTTGGCATGTACATGTCTGTGTTGGTTTGTAAGTATGCATGTGTGTAGGTTTGTACGTGTGTGTGTGTATGTGTGTTGTTTGGTACATGTTTGTGTGTGTGTTGGTTTGTACATATGTGTGTGGTGTTGGTTTGTACGTGTGTGTTGGTTTGTACGTGTGTGTATGTTGGTTTGTACGTGTGTGTGTGTGTGTATTGGTTTGAACGTGTGTGTTGGTTTGTATGTGTGTGTGTTGTTTTGTACATGTGTGTGTATGTTGGTCTGTACATGTGTGTGTGTGTTGGTTTGCATGTGTGTGTGTCTGTGTGTAGGTTTGTACATGTGTGTGTGTTGGTTTGTACGTGTGTTTGTGTGTGTTGGTTTCTACGTGTGTGTGTGTCTGTGTGTGTTGGTTTGTACGTGTGTGTGTGTGTTGGTTTGTACGTGTGTCTGTGGGTTGGTTTGTACGTGTGTGTGTGTTGTTTTGTACATGTGTGTGTGTGTTGCTTTGTACATGTGTGAGTGTGTGTGTTGGTTTGTATGTGTGTGTGTGTTGATTTGTACGTGTGTGTGTGTGTTGGTTTGTATATGTGCGTGTGTCTTGGTTTGTATGTGTGTTCGTGTGTGTGTTGGTTTGTACCTTTGTGTGTATTGGTTTGTAAGTGTGTGTGTTGGTTTGTACATGTGTGTGTCTGTGTTGGTTTGTACATGTGTGTGTACTGGATTGTACTTGTGTGTGTGTGTGTTGGTTTGTACGGGTGTGTGTGTGTTGGTCTGTAAGTGTGTGTGTGTTGGTTTGTACATGTGTGTGTTGGTTTGTACATGTGTGTGTGTCTGTGTTGGTTTGTACATGTGTGTGTATTGGTTTGTACGTGTTTGCGTGTGTTGGTTTGTACGTGTGTGTGTGTGTTGGTTTGTACGTGTGTGTGCTGATTTGTACGAGTGTGTGTATGTGTGTTGGTTTGTATGTGTGTGTTGGTTTGTACGTGTGTGTTGGTTTGTACATGTCTGTGTGTGTTGGTTTGCACGTGTGTGTGTGTTGGTTTGTGCGTGTGTGTGTGTGTTGGTTTTTACATGTGTGTGTGTTAGTTCTTACATGTGTGTGTGTTGGTTTGTACATTTGTGTGTGTTGGATTGTACATGTGTGTGTGTGTTGGTTTGTACATGTGTGTGTGTTGGTTTGTACATGTGTGTGTGTCTGTTGGTTTGTACATGAGTGTGTGATGGTTTGTATGTGTGTGTGTGTTGGTTTGTACGTGTGTCTCTGCTTTGGTTTGTATGTGTGTGTGTTGGTTTGTACGTGTGTGTGTTGGTTTGTACGTGTGTGTGTGGGTGTATTGGTTTGTACGTGTGTGTTGGTTTGTACGTGTGTGTGTTGTTTTGTACATGTGTGTGTGTTGGTTTGCATGTGTGTGTGTCTGTGTGTGGGATTGTACATGTGTGTGTGCTGGTTTGTACGTGTGTTTGTGTGTGTTGGTTTCTACGTGTGTGTGTGTCTGTGTGTGTTGGTTTGTACGTGTGTGTGTGTGTTGGTTTGTACGTGTGTGTGTGCGCTGGTTTGTACATGTGTGTGTTGGTTTGTACATGTGTGTGTGTCTGTGTTGGTTTGTACATGTGTGTGTATTGGTTTGTACGTGTGTGTGTGTGTGTGTTGGTTTGTACGTGTCTGTGTATGTGTTGGTTTGTACATGTGTGTGTGTGTGTGTTGGTTTGTATGTATGTGCATGTGTCTTGGTTTGTACGTGTTTGTGTATGTGTTGGTTTGTACATGTGTGTGTGTGTGTGTTGGTTTGTATGTGTGTGCGTTTGTCTTGGTTTGTACGTGAGTGTGTGTGTGGGTGCTGGTTTGTACGTGTGTGTGTGTTGGTTTGTACATGTGTGTGTGTTGGTTTGTACGTGTGTGTGTTGGTTTCCACGTGTGTGTGTGTGTCTGTGTGTGTTGGTTTGTACGTGTGTGTGTTGGTTTGTCCATGTGTCTGTGTGTGTTGGTTTGTACATGTGTCTGTGTGTGTTGGCATGCACATGTCTGTATCGGTTTGCATGTATGTGTGTGTGTAGGTTTGTACGTGTGTGTCTGTGTATGTGTGTTGGTTGGTACATGTTTGTGTGTGTGTTGGTTTGTACATATGTGTGTGGTGTTGGTTTGTACATGTGTGTTTTGGTTTGTACGTGTGTGTGTGTGTTGGTTTGTATGTGTGTGTGTTGGTTTCCACGTGTGTGGGTGTCTGTGTGTGTTGGTTTGTATGTGTGTGTGTTGGTTTGTCTATGTGTCTGTGTGTGTTGGCATGTACATGTCTGTGTTGGTTTGCACGTATGTGTGTGTGTAGGTTTGTACGTGTGTGTCTGTGTGTGTGTGTTGGTTAGTACGTGTATGTGTGTTGGTTTGTACACGTGTGTATGTTGGTTTGTACATGTGTCTCTGTGTTGGTTTGTATGTGCGTGTGTGTTGGTTTGTACGTGTGTGTGTGTTGGTTTGTAAATGTGTGAGTGTGTGTGTTGGTTTGTACGTGTGTGTGTGTGAGTGTATGACGTTGTGTGTTGGTTTGTATGTGTGTGTGTTAGTTCGTAAGTTTGTGTGTGTATTTGTTTGTACGTGTGTGTGTGTTGGTTTGTATGTGTGTGTGTTGGTCTGTTTGTCTGTGTGTGTTGGTTTGTACATGTGTGAGTGTGTGTTAGTTTGTACGTGTGTGTGTTAGTTTGTTCATTTCTGTGTGTGTTGGTTTGTACATTTGTGTATGTTCGTTTGTACGTGTGTGTGTCTGTGTTGGTTTGTAAGTGTGTGTGTTGGTTTGTACTTGTGTTTGTGATTGTTCGTTTGTGCGTGTGTGTGTGTTGGTTTACACGTGTGTGTGTGTATCTGTGTGTGTTGGTTTGTACGTGTGTGTGTGTGTGTGTTGGTTTGTAAATGTGTGTGTGTTGGATTGTACGTGTGTGTGTGTTGGTTTGTACATGTGTGTGTGTTGGAGTGTACGTGTGTGTGTGTTGGTTTGTACGTGTGTGTGTTGGTTTGTACGTATGTGTGTGTTGGTTTGTATGTGTGTGTGTGTTGGTATGTACATGTGTGTGTGTTGGATTGTACGTGTGTCTGTGTTGGTTTGTACATGTGTGTGTGTTGGAGTGTACGTGTGTGTGTGTTGGTTTGTACGTGTGTGTGTTGGTTTGTACATGTGTGTGTCTGTGTTGGTTTGTACATGTGTGTGTATTGGTTTGTACTTGTGTGTGTGTGTTGGTTTTAAAGTGTATGTGTGTTGATTTGTACGTGTGTGTGTGTGTTGGTTTGTACGTGTGTGTGTGTTGGTGTGCACGTGTGTGTGTGTGTTGGTTTGTATGTGTGTGTGTGTGTGTCGGTTTGTACAAGTGTGTGTGTTGGATTGTACATGTGTGTGTTGGTTTGCACGTGTGTGTGTTTGTTGGATTGTACGTGTGTGTGTGTAGGTTTGTAAGTGTGTGTGTTTTGTTCTGTACATGTGTGTGTCTGTGTTGATTTGTACATGTGTGTGTATTTGTTTGTACTTGTGTGAGTGTGTGTTGGTTTGTATGTATGTGTGTGTGTTGGTTTGTACGTGTGTGTGTGTTGGTTTGTACGTGTGTGTGTGTTGGTTTGTACATGTGTGTGTGTTGGTTTGTACATGTGTGTGTATCTGTGTTGGTTTGAACATGTGTGTGTATTGGTTTGTACGTGTGTGTGTGTGTGTTGGTTTGTACGTGTGTGTGTGTTGGTTTGTACATGTGCGTGTGTTGGTTTGTACATGTGTGTGTGTCTGTGTTGGTTTGTACATGTGTGTGTATTGGTTTGTACATGTGTGTGTCTGTGTTGGTTTGTACGTGTGTGTGTGTTGGTTTGTACGTGTGTGTTGGTTTGTACGTGTGTGTTGGTTTGTACTTTTTTGTGTGTGTTGGTTCGTAAGTGTGTGTGTTGGTTTGTATGTGTGTGTGTGCGTGTTCGTTTGTACGTCTGTGTGTGTTGGTTTGCACGTGTGTGTGTGTGTGTGTGTGTGTGTGTGACTGTTTGTGTTGGTTTGTACGTGCGTGTGTGTTAGTTTGTACGTTTGTGTGTGTATTTGTTTGTACGTGTGTGTGTGTTGGTTTGTATGTGTGTGTGTGTGTTGGTTTGTTTGTCTGTATGTGTGTGTTGGTTTGTGCATGTGTGAGTGCATGTGTTGCTTTGTACGTGTGTGTGTTGGTTTCAACATTTGTCTGTGCATGTTCATTTGTACGTGTGTGTGTGTCGGTTTGCACGTGTGTGTGTGTCTGTGTGTAGGTTTGTACGTGTGTGTGTGTTGGTTTGTACGTGTGTCTCTGTGTTGGTTTGTATGTGCGTGTGTGTTGGTTTGTACGTGTGTGTGTGTTGGTTTGTACATGTGTGAGTGTGTGTGTTGTTTTGTACGTGTGTGTTTGTGTTGGTTTGTACTTGTGTGTGTGAGTGTGTGACTGTGTGTGTTGGTTTGTATGTGTGTGTGTTAGTTTGTACGTTTGTGTGTGTATTTGTACGTGTGTGTGTTGGTTTGTATGTGTGTGTGTGTTGGTTTGTTTGTCTGTATGTGTGTGTTGGTTTGTGCATGTGTGAGTGTGTGTGTTGGTTTGTACGTGTGTGTGTTCGTTTCTACACTTGTGTGTGCGTGTTCGTTTGTGTGTGTGTGTGTGTTGGTTTGCATGTGTGTGTGTGTCTGTGTGTAGGTTTGTACTTGTGTGTGTGTTCGTTTGTACGTGTGTTTGTGTGTGTTGGTTTCTACGTGTGTGTGTGTCTGTGTGTGTTGGTTTGTACGTGCATGTTGGTTTGTACGTGTTGGTGTGTGTTGGTTTGTACATGTGTGTATGTTGGTTTGTACGTGTGTCTCTGTGTTCGTTTGTATGTGCGTGTGTGTTGGTTTGTAAGTGTGTGTGAGTTGGTTTGTAAATGTGAGAGTGTGTGTGTTGGTGTGAGTGTGTGGCGTTGTGTGTTGGTTTGTATGTGTGTGTGTTACTTCGTACGTTTGTGTGTGTATTTGTTTGTACGTGTGTGTGTTGGTTTGTATGTGTGTGTGTTGGTCTGTTTGTCTGTGTGTGTGTTGGTTTGTACATGTGTGAGTGTGTGTGTTGGTTTGTACATGTGTGTGTTAGTTTGTACATTTGTGTGTGTGTTGGTTTGTACATGTGTGTATGTTCGTTTGTACGTGTGTGTGTCTGTGTTGGTTTGTAAGTGTGTGTGTTGGTTTGTACTTGTGTTTGTGCGTGTTCGTTTGTACGTGTGTGTGTGTTGGTTTGCACGTGTGTGTGTGTATCTGTGTGTGTTGGGTTGTACATGTGTGTGTGTGTTGGTTTGTACATGTGTGTGTGTTGGATTGTGTGTGTGTCTGTGTTGGTTTGTACATGTGTGTGTGTTGGAGTGTACGTGTGTGTGTGTTGGTTTGTACGTGTGTGTGTTGGTTTGTACATGTGTGTGTCTGTGTTGGTTTGTACATGTGTGTGTATTGGTTTGTACTTGTGTGTGTGTGTGTTGGTTTTTAAGTGTATGTATGTTGATTTGTACGTGTGTGTGTGTGTTGGTTTGTACGTGTGTGTGTGTTGGTTTGCACGTGTGTGTGTGTTGGTTTGTATGTGTGTGTGTGTTGGTTTGCACGTGTGTGTGTGTGTGTCGGTTTGTACATGTGTGCGTGTTGGATTGTACATGTGTGTGTGTTGGATTGTACCTGTGTGTTTGTTGGATTGTACGTATGTGTGTGTAGGTTTGTAAGTGTGTGTGTTTTGTTCTGTACATGTGTGTGTCTGTGTTGGTTTGTACATGTGTGTGTATTTGTTTGTACTTGTGTGAGTGTGTGTTGGTTTGTATGTATGTGTGTGTGTTGGTTTGTACGTGTGTGTGTGTTGGTTTGTACGTGTGTGTGTTGGTTTGTACATGTGTGTGTGTTGGTTTGTACATGTGTGTGTATCTGCGTTGGTTTGTACATGTGTGTGTATTGGTTTGTACGTGTGTGTGTGTGTGTGTTGGTTTGTGTGTGTGTGTGCTGGTTTGTACGTGTGTGTTGGTTTGTACGTGTGTGTTGGTTTGTACGTGTTTGTGTGTGTTGGTTCGTAAGTGTGTGTGTATGTGTGTGACTGTTTGTGTTGGTTTGTACGTGTGTGTGTTAGTTTGTATGTTTTTGTGTGTATTTGTTTGTACGTGTGTGTGTGTTGGTTTGTATGTGTGTGTGTGTTGGTTTGCTTGTCTGTATGTGTGTGCTGGTTTGTGCATGTGTGAGTGCGTGTGTTGGTTTGTACGTGTGTGTGTTGGTTTCAACATTTGTCTGTGCATGTTCGTTTGTACGTGTGTGTGTGTGTTGGTTTGCACGTGTGTGTGTGTGTCTGTGTGTAGGTTTGTACGTGTGTGTGTGTTGGTTTGTACGTGTGTGTATGTTGGTTTGTACGTGTGTCTCTGTGTTGGTTTGTATGTGCGCGTGTGTTGGTTTGTACGTGTGTGTGTGTTGGTTTGTAAATGTGGGAGTGTGTGTGTTGGTTTGTACGTGTGTGTGTGTGTGTGAGTGTGTGACGTTGTGTGTTGGTTTGTATGTGTGTGTGTTACTTCGTACGTTTGTGTGTGTATTTGTTTGTACGTGTGTGTGTGTTGGTTTGTATGTGTGTGTGTTGGTCTGTTTGTCTGTGTGTGTTGGTTTGTACATGTGTGAGTGTGTGTGTTGGTTTGTACATGTGTGTGTTAGTTTGTACATTTGTGTGTGTGTGTTGGTTTGTACATGTGTGTATGTTCGTTTGTACGTGTGTGTGTCTGTGTTGGTTTGTAAGTGTGTGTGTTGGTTTGTACTTGTGTTTGTGCGTGTTCGTTTGTACGTGTGTGTGTGTTGGTTTGCACGTGTGTGTGTGTGTCTGTGTGTGTTGGGTTGTATGTGTGTGTGTGTGTTTGTTGGTTTGTACATGTGTGTGTGTTGGATTGTACGTGTGTCTGTGTTGGTTTGTACATGTGTGTGTGTTGGAGTGTACGTGTGTGTGTGTTGGTTTGTACGTGTGTGTGTTGGTTTGTACATGTGTGTGTCTGTGTTGGTTTGTACATGTGTGTGTATTGGTTTGTACTTGTGTGTGTGTGTGTGGGTTTTTAAGTGTATGTGTGTTGATTTGTACGTGTGTGTGTGTGTTGGTTTGTACGTGTGTGTGTGTTGGTTTGCACGTGTGTGTGTGTGTTGGTTTGTATGTGTGTGTGTGTTGGTTTGCACGTGTGTGTGTGTTGGTTTGTACGTGTGTGTGTGTGTGTGTGTCGCTTTGTACATGTGTGCGTGTTGGATTGTACATGTGTGTGTGTTGGATTGTACCTGTGTGTTTGTTGGATTGTACGTGTGTGTGTGTAGGTTTGTAAGTGTGTGTGTTTTGTTCTGTACATGTGTGTGTCTGTGTTGGTTTGTACATGTGTGTGTATTTGTTTGTACTTGTGTGAGTGTGTGTTGGTTTGTATGTATGTGTGTGTGTTCGTTTGTACGTGTGTGTGTGTTGGTTTGTACATTTGTGTGTGTTGGTTTGTACATGTGTGTGTGTCTGTGTTGGTTTGTACATGTGTGTGTATTGGTTTGTACGTGTGTGTGTTGGTTTGTACGTGTGTGTGTGTTGGTTTGTACGTGTGTGTTGGTTTGTACGTGTGTGTTGGTTTGTACGTGTTTGTGTGTGTTGGTTCGTAAGTGTGTGTGTTGGTTTGTATGTGTGTGTGTTAGTTTGTACATGTGTGTGTGTTGGTTTGTACGTGTGTGTTGGTTTGTACATGTGTGTGTCTGTGTTGGTTTGTACATGTGTGTGTATTGGTTTGTACTTGTGTATGTGTGTGTTGGTTTTTACGTTTATGTGTGTTGATTTGTACGTGTGTGTGTTTGCGTTGGTTTGTTTGTATGTGTGTGGTGGTTTGTAGGTGTGTGTGTGCGTGTTGGTTTGTACGTGTGTGTGTGTTGGTTTGCACGTGTGTGTGTGTGTTGGTTTGTACGTGTGTGTGTGTTGGTTTGCACGTGTCTGTGTGTTGGTTTGTATGTGTGCGTGTGTGTGTGTCGGTTTGTACATGAGTGTGTGTCGGATTGTACATGTGTGTTTGTTGGATTGCACGCGTGTGTGTGTTGGTTTGTATGTGTGTGTGTGTGTGTGTGTGTGTCGGTTTGTACATGTGTGTGTTGGATTCTACATGTGTGTTTGTTGGATTGTACGTGTGTGTGTGTTGGTTTGTAAGTGTGTGTGTTTTGTTTTGTACATGTCTGTGTCTGTGTTGGTTTGTACATGTGTGTGTACTGTTTTGTACTTGTGTGTGTGTGTGTTGGTTTGTATGTGTGTCTGTGTTGGTTTGTACGTGTGTGTGTGTTGGTTTGTACGTGTGTGTTGATTTGTACACGTGTGTGTGTTGGTTTGTACATGTGTGTGTGTCTGTGTTGGTTTGTACATGTGTGTGTATTGGTTTGTACGTGTGTGTGTGTGGTTTGTACGTGTGTGTGTGTGTTGGTTTGTACGAGTGTGTTGGTCTGTACGCGTTTGTGTGTGTTGGTTTGTACGTGTGTGTGTTGGTCTGTATGTGTGTGTGTGCGTGTTCATTTGTATGTCTGTGTGTGTTGGTATGCACGTGTGTGTGTGTGTGTTGGTTTTTACATGTGTGTGTGTTGGCTTGTACATGTGTGTGTTGGATTGTACATGTGTGTGTGTGTTGGTTTGTACATGTGTGTGTGTTGGTTTGTACATGTGTGTGTGACTGTGTTGGTTTGTACATGTGTGTGTGTTGGTTTGTACATGTGTGAGTGTGTGTGTTGGTTTGTACGTGCGTGTGATGTTGGTTTGTACATGTGTGTTGGTTTGTACATGTTTGTGTGTGTTGGTTTGTAAGTATGTGTGTTGGTTTGTACGTGTGTGTGTGCGTGTTCATTTGTACGTCTGTGTGTGTTGGTTTGCACGTGTGTGTGTGTGAGAGTTGGTTTGTACGTGTGTGTGTGTGTGTGTTGGTTTTTACATGTGAGTGTGTTGGCTTGTACATGTGTGTGTGTTGGATTGTACATGTGTGTGTGTGTTGGTTTGTACATGTGTGTGTGTTGGATTGTACGTGTGTGTGTTTTGGTTTGTACGTGTGTGTGTTGGTTTGTATGTGTGTGCGTGTGTGTGTTGGTTTGTACTTCTGTGTGTGTTGGTTTGTACGTGTGTGTTGGTTTGTACGTGTGTGTGTGTTGGTTAGTACATGTGTGTATTCTGGTTTGTACATGTGTCTCTGTGTTGGTTTGTATGTGTGTGTGTTGGTTTGTACGTGTGTGTGTGTTGGTTTGTACATGTCTGAGTGTGTGTGTTGGTTTGTACGTGTGTGTTTGTGTTGGTTTGTACGTGTGTGTGTGTGTGTGAGTGTGTGACTGTGTGTGTTGGTTTGTATGTGTGTGTGTTAGTTTGTACGTTTGTGTGTGTATTTGTACGTGTGTGTGTGTTGGTTTGTACGTGTGTGTGTGTTGGTTTGTTTGTCTGTATGTGTGTGTTGGTTTGTGCATGTGTGAGTGTGTGTGTTGGTTTGTACGTGTGTGTGTTCGTTTCTACAATTGTGTGTGTGTGTTCGTTTGTGTGTGTGTGTTGGTTTGCACGTGTGTGTGAGTCTGTGTGTAGGTTTGTACGTGTGTGTGTGTTGGTTTGTACGTGTGTTTGTGTGTGTTGGTTTCTACATGTGTGTGTGTCTGTGTGTGTTGGTTTGTACGTGCGTGTTGGTTTGTATGTGTTTGTGTGTGTTGGTTTGTACATGTGTGTATGTTGGTTTGTATGTGTGTCTGTGTTGGTTTGTATGTGCGTGTGTGTTGGTTTGTACGTGTGTGTGTGTTGGTTTGTAAATGTGTGAGTGTGTGTGTTGGTTTGTACGTGTGTTTGTGTGAGTGTGTGACGTTGTGTGTTGGTTTGTATGTGTGTGTGTTACTTCGTACGTTTGTGTGTGTATTTGTTTGTACGTGTGTGTGTGTTGGTTTGTATGTGTGTGTTGGTCTGTTTGTCTGTGTGTGTGTTGCTTTGTACATGTGTGAGTGTGTGTGTTGGTTTGTACATGTGTGTGTTAGTTTGTACATTTGTGTGTGTGTTGGTTTGTACATGTGTGTATGTTCGTTTGTACGTGTGTGTATCTGTGTTGGTTTGTAAGTGTGTGTGTTGGTTTGTACTTGTGTTTGTGCGTGTTCGTTTGTACGTGTGTGTGTGTTGGTTTGTACGTGTGTGTCTGTGTGTGAGTGTGTGACTGTGTGTGTTGGTTTGTATGTGTGTGTGTTAGTTTGTACGTTTGTGTGTGTATTTGTACGTGTGTGTGTGTTGGTTTGTATGTGTGTGTGTGTTAGTTTGTTTGTCTGTATGTGTGTGTTAGTTTGTGCATGTGTGAGTGTGTGTGTTGGTTTGTACGTGTGTGTGTTCGTTTCTACACTTGTGTGTGCATGTTCATTTGTGTGTGTGTGTGTTGGTTTGCACGTGTGTGTGTGTCTGTGTGTAGGTTTGTACGTGTGTGTGTGTGAGTGTGTGACGTTGTGTGTTGGTTTGTATGTGTGTGTGTTACTTCGTACGTTTGTGTGTGTATTTGTTTGTACGTGTGTGTGTGTTGGTTTGTATGTGTGTGTTGGTCTGTTTGTCTGTGTGTGTGTTGCTTTGTACATGTGTGAGTGTGTGTGTTGGTTTGTACATGTGTGTGTTAGTTTGTACATTTGTGTGTGTGTTGGTTTGTACATGTGTGTATGTTCGTTTGTACGTGTGTGTATCTGTGTTGGTTTGTAAGTGTGTGTGTTGGTTTGTACTTGTGTTTGTGCGTGTTCGTTTGTACGTGTGTGTGTGTTGGTTTGTACGTGTGTGTCTGTGTGTGAGTGTGTGACTGTGTGTGTTGGTTTGTATGTGTGTGTGTTAGTTTGTACGTTTGTGTGTGTATTTGTACGTGTGTGTGTGTTGGTTTGTATGTGTGTGTGTGTTAGTTTGTTTGTCTGTATGTGTGTGTTAGTTTGTGCATGTGTGAGTGTGTGTGTTGGTTTGTACGTGTGTGTGTTCGTTTCTACACTTGTGTGTGCATGTTCATTTGTGTGTGTGTGTTGGTTTGCACGTGTGTGTGTGTCTGTGTGTAGGTTTGTACGTGTGTGTGTGTGAGTGTGTGACGTTGTGTGTTGGTTTGTATGTGTGTGTGTTACTTCGTACGTTTGTGTGTGTATTTGTTTGTACGTGTGTGTGTGTTGGTTTGTATGTGTGTGTGTTGGTCTGTTTGTCTGTGTGTGTGTTGGTTTGTACATGTGTGAGTGTGTTTGTTGGTTTGTACATGTGTGTGTTAGTTTGTACATTTGTGTGTGTGTTAGTTTATACATGTGTGTATGTTCGTTTGTACGTGTGTGTATCTGTGTTGGTTTGTAAGTGTGTGTGTTGGTTTGTACTTGTGTTTGTGCGTGTTCGTTTGTACGTGTGTGTGTGTTGGTTTGCACGTGTGTGTGTGTGTCTGTGTGTGTTGGGTTGTACGTGTGTGTGTGTGTGTGTTGGTTTGTACATGTGTGTGTGTTGGATTGTACGTGTGTCTGTGTTGGTTTGTACATGTGTGTGTGTTGGAGTGTACGTGTGTGTGTGTTGGTTTGTACATGTTTGAGTGTGTGTGTTGGTTTCTACGTGTGTGTTTGTGTTGGTGTGTACTTGCGTGTGTGTGTGTTGGTTTGTAGGTGTCTGTTTTGGTTTGCACATGTGTGTGTATTGGTTTGTACGTGTGTGTGTGTGTTGGTTTTTAAGTGTATGTGTGTTGATTTGCACGTGTGTGTGTGTGTTGGTTTGTATGTGTGTGTGTGTTGGTTTGCACGTGTGTGTGTGTGGCGGTTTGTACATGTTAGCGTGTTGGATTGTACATGTGTGTGTGTTGGATTGTACCTGTGTGTTTGTTGGATTGTACGTGTGTGTGTAGGTTTGTAAGTGTGTGTGTTTTGTTCTGTACATGTGTGTGTCTGTGTTGGTTTGTACATGTGTGTGTATTTGTTTGTACTTGTGTGAGTGTGTGTTGGTTTGTATGTATGTGTGTGTGTTGGTTTGTACGTGTGTGTGTGTTGGTTTGTACGTGTGTGTGTGTTGGTTTGTACATGTGCGTGTGTTGGTTTGTACATGTGTGTGTATCTGTGTTGGTTTGTACATGTGTGTGTATTGGTTTGTACGTGTGTGTGTGTGTGTGTTGGTTTGTACGTGTGTGTGTTGGTTTGTACGTGTGTGTTGGTTTGTATGTGTGTGTTGGTTTGTACGTGTTTGTGTGTGTTGGTTCGTACATGTGTGTGTTGGTTTGTATGTGTGTGTGTGCGTTCGTTTGTACATCTGTGTGTGTTGGTTTGCACGTGTGTGTGTATGTGTGTGACTGTTTGTGTTGGTTTGTACGTGTGTGTGTTAGTTTGTACGTTTTTGTGTGTATTTGTTTGTATGTGTGTGTGTGTTGGTTTGTATGTGTGTGTGTTGGTTTGTTTGTCTGTATGTGTGTGTTGGTTTGTGCATGTGTGAGTGCGTGTGTTGGTTTGTACGTGTGTGTGTTGGTTTCAACATTTGTCTGTGCATGTTCGTTTGTACGTGTGTGTGTGTAGGTTTGCACGTGTGTGTGTGTCTGTGTGTAGGTTTGTACGTGTGTGTGTTTTTTGTACGTGTGTGTATGTTGGTTTGTACGTGTGTCTCTGTGTTGGTTTGTATGTGCGTGTGTGTTGGTTTGTACGTGTGTGTGTGTTGGTTTGTAAATGTGTGAGTGTGTGTGTTGGTTTATACGTGTGTGTGTGTGTGAGTGTGTGATGTTGTGTGTTGGTTTGTATGTGCGTGTGTTACTTCGTACGTTTGTGTGTGTATTTGTTTGTACGTGTGTGTGTGTTGGTTTGTATGTGTGTGTGTTCATCTGTTTGTCTGTGTGTGTGTTGGTTTGTACATGTGTGAGTGTGTGTGTTGGTTTGTACTTGTGTTTGTGCGTGTTCGTTTGTACGTGTGTGTGTGTTGGTTTGCACGTGTGTGTGTGTATCTGTGTGTGTTGGGTTGTACATGTGTGTGTGTGTGTTGGTTTGTACATGTGTGTGTGTTGGATTGTACGTGTGTCTGTGTTGGTTTGAACATGTGTGTGTGTTGGAGTGTACGTGTGTGTGTGTTGGTTTGTAGGTATGTGTGTTGGTTTGTACATGTCTGTGTCTTTGTTGGTTTGTACATGTGTGTGTATTGGTTTGTACTTGTGTGGGTGTGTGTTGGTTTTTAAGTGTATGTATGTTGATTTGTACGTGTGTGTGTGTGTTGGTTTGTGCGTGTGTGTGTGTTGGTTTGCACGTGTGTGTGTGTGTTGGTTTGTATGTGTGTGTGTGTTGGTTTGCACGTGTGTGTGTGTTGGTTTGTAAGTGTGTGTGTGTGTGTGTGTCGCTTTGTACATGTGTGCGTGTTGGATTGTACATGTGTGTGTGTTGGATTGTACCTGTGTGTTTGTTGGATTGTACGTGGGTGTGTGTAGGTTTGTAAGTGTGTGTGTTTTGTTCTGTACATGTGTGTGTCTGTGTTGGTTTGTACATGTGTGTGTATTTGTTTGTACTTGTGTGAGTGTGTGTTGGTTTGAATGTATGTGTGTGTGTTGGTTTGTACGTGTGTGTGTGTTGGTTTGTACATTTGTGTGTGTTGGTTTGTACATGTGTGTGTGTCTGTGTTGGTTTGTACATGTGTGTGTATTGGTTTGTACGTGTGTGTGTGTGTGTTGGTTTGTACGTGTGTGTGTGTTGGTTTGTACGTGTGTGTTGGTTTGTACGTGTGTGTTGGTTTGTACGTGTTTGTGTGTGTTGGTTTGTATGTGTGTGTGTTGGTTTGTACATGTGTGTGTGTTGGTTTGTACGTGTGTGTTGGTTTGTACATGTGTGTGTCTGTGTTGGTTTGTACATGTGTGTGTATTGGTTTGTACTTGTGTGTGTGTGTTGGTTTTTACGTGTATGTGTGTTGATTTGTACGTGTGTGTGTGTGTGTTGGTTTGTTCGTATGTGTGTGGTGGTTTGTAGGTGTGTGTGTGCGTGTTCGTTTGTACGTGTGTGTTCGTTTGTACGTGTGTGTGTGTGTTGGTTTGCACGTGTGTGTGTGTGTTGGTTTGAACGTGTGTGTGTGTGTGTTGGTTTGCATGTGTCTGTGTGTTGGTTTGTATGTGTGCGTGTGTGTTTGTTGGTTTGTACATGTGTGTGTGTTGGATTGTACATGTGTGTTTGTTGGATTGTACGTGTGTGTGTGCTGGTTTGTAAGTGTTTGTGTTTTGTTTTGTACATGTCTGTGTCTGTGTTGGTTTGTACATGTGTGTGTACTGTTTTGTACGTGTGTGTGTGTGTTGGTTTGTATGTGTGTCTGTGTTGGTTTGTACGTGTGTGTGTGTTTGTTTGTACGTGTGTGTGTTGGTTTGTACATGTGTGTGTGTTGGTTTGTACGTGTGTGTGTGTCTGTGTTGGTTTGTACATGTGTGTGTATTGGTTTGTACGTGTGTGTGTGTGTGTGTGGTTTGTACGTGTGTGTGTGTGTTGGATTGTACATGTGTCTGTGTGTTGGTTTGTACATGTGTGTGTGTTGGTTTGTACATGTGTGTGTGTCTGTGTTGGTTTGTACATGTGTGTGTGTTGGTTTGTATGTCTGTGTGTGTGTTGGTTTGTACGTATGTGTGTGTTGGTTTGTACCTGTGTGAGTGTGTGTGTTGGTTTGTACGTGTGTGTGTGTTGGTTTGTACGTGTGTGTGTGTGTGTTGGTTTGTACGAGTGTGTGTATGTGTGTTGGTTTGTACATGTGTGTTGGTTTGCACGTGTGTGTGTGTATGTGTGTAGGTTTGTACGTGTGTGTGTGTTGGTTTGTACGTGTGTTTGTGTGTGTTGGTTTCTATGTGTGTGTGTGTCTGTGTGTGTTGGTTTGTATGTGTGTGTGTGTGTTGGTTTGTACGTGTGTCTGTGGGTTGGTTTGTACGTGTTTTTGTGCGTGTTCGTTTTCTACATGTGTGTGTTGGTTTGCATGTGTGTGTGTGGGTCTGTGTGTTGGTTTGTACGTGTGTGTGTGTGTGTGTTGGTTTGTACATGTGTGTGTGTTGGATTGTACGTGTGTGTTGGTTTGTACGTGTGTGTGTTGGAGTGTACGTGTGTGTGTGTTGGTTTGTACGTGTGTGTATTGGTTTGTACATGTGTGTGTCTGTGTTGGTTTGTACATGTGTGTGTATTGGTTTGTACTTGTGTGTGTGTGTTGGTTTTTACGTGTGTGTGTTTTGATTTGTACGTGTGTGTGTGTGATGGTTTGTACGTATGTGTGTGTTGGTTTGTACGTGTGTGTGTGTCTGTGTTGGTTTGTACATGTGTGTGTATTGGTTTGTACGTGTGTGTGTGTGTGGTTTGTACGTGTGTGTGTGTTGGATTGTACATGTGTCTGTGTGTTGCTTTGTACGTGTGTGTGTGTGTGTTGGTTTGTATGTGTGTGTGTTGATTTGTACATGTGTGTGTGTCTGTGTGTGTTGGTTTGTACGTGTGTGTGTGTGTTGGTTTGTACAGGTGGTGTGTCTGTGTGTAAGTTTGTACGTGTGTGTGCATTGGTTTGTAACTGTGTTTGTGTGTGTTGGTTTGTACCTGTGTGTGTGTGTGTCTGTGTGTGTTGGTCTGTATGTGTGTGTGTGTGTTGGTTTGTACGTGTTTGTGTGTCTGTGTGTGTTGGTTTGTACGTGTGTGTGTGTTGGTTCTACGTGAGTGTGTGTTGGTTTGTATTTGTGTGTGTGTTGGTTTGTACGTGTGTGTGTGTCTGTGTGAGTAGGTTTGTACGTGTGTGTGTTGGTTTGTACTTGTGTGTGCGTCTGTGTGTGTTGGTTTTTACGTGTGTGTGTGTGTTGGTTTGTACGTATTTGTGTGTGTTGGTTTGTACGTGTGTGTGTTTTGGTTTGTACGTGTGTGTGAGTCTGTGTGTGTAGGTTTGTACGTTTGTACGTGTTGGTTTGTACGTCTGTTTGTGTTTGTTGGTTTGTACATGTGTGTGTGTGTGTTGGTTCTTAGGTGTGAGTGTATGTTGGTTGTACGTGTGTGTGTGTGTGTCTGTGCGTCTGTTTGTGTGTGTGTGTTTGTCTGTTGGTGTGTGTGTGTGTTGGTTTTTACGTGTGTGTGTGTTGGTTGTAAGTCTGTCTGTGTCTGTGTGTGTTGGTTTGTATGTGTGTGTGTGTTGGTTTGTACGTGTGTGTGTGTTGGTTTGTATATGTGCGTGTGTCTTGGTTTGCACGTGTGTTCGTGTGTGTGCTGGTTTGTACCTGTGTGTGTGTGTTGGTTGTACGTGTGTTTGTGTCTGTGTGTGTTGGTCTGTATGTGTGTGCGTGTCGCTTTGTACGTGTGTGCGTGTGTTGGTTTGTACGTATTTGTGTGTGTAGGTTTGTATGTGTGTGTGTGTTGGTTTGTACGTGTGTGTGTGTCTGTGTGAATATGTTTGTACATTTGTATGTGTTGGTTTGTACATGTGTTTGTGTGTGTTGGTTTGTATGTGTGTGTTTGTCTGTGTGTGTTGGTTTTTACGTGTGTGTGTATGTTGGTTGTACGTGTGTGTGTGTCTATGTGTGTGTGTGTTTGTGTGTTGGTGTGTATGTGTGTGTTGGTTTGTACATGTGTGTGTGTTGCTTTGTACGTGTGTGTGTGTGCGTTGGTTTGTATGTGTGTGTGTTGGTTAGTACGTGTGTGTGTGTGTCTGTGTGTGTTGGTTTGTACGTTTGTGTGTGTGTTGGTTTGTACGTGTGTCTGTGGGTTGGTTTATACGTGTGTGTGTTGGTTTGTACGTGTATGTGTGTTGGTTTGTACGTGTGTGTGTGTTGCTTTGTACGTGTGTGTGTGTATGTGCGTTGGTTTGTACTTTTGTGTGTGTCTGTGTGTGTTGGTTTGTACGTGTGTGTGTGATGGTTTGTACATGTGTGTGTGTCTGTGTGTAGGTTTGTACGTGTGTGTGTGTTGGTTTGTATGTGTGTTTGTGTGTGTTAGTTTGTACGTGTGTGTGTGTTGGTTTGTATATGTGCATGTGCCTTGGTTTGTACGTGTGTTCGTGTGTGTGTTGGTTTGTACCTGTGTGTGTGTGTTGGTTGTACGTGTGTGTGTGTCTGTGTGTGTTGGTCTGTATGTGTGTGTGTGTTGGTTTGTACGTGTGTGCGTGTGTTAGTTTGTACGTATTTGTGTGTGTAGGTTTGTATGTGTGTGTGTTGGTTTGTACGTGTGTGTGTGTCTGTATGTTTATGTTTGTACATTTGTATGTGTTGATTTGTACGTGTGTTTGTGTGTGTTGGTTTGTACGTGTGTGTGTGTCTGTGTGTGTTGGTTTTTACGTGTGTGTGTATGTTGGTTGTACGTGTGTGTGTGTCTATGTGTGTGTGTGTTTGTGTGTTGGTGTGTATGTGTGTGTTGGTTTGTACATGTGTGTGTGTTGCTTTGTACGTGTGTGTGTGTGTGCGTTGGTTTGTATGTGTGTGTGTTGGTTAGTACGTGTGTGTGTGTGTCTGTGTGTGTTGGTTTGTACGTTTGTGTGTGTGTTGGTTTGTACGTGTGTCTGTGGGTTGGTTTATACGTGTGTGTGTTGGTTTGTACGTGTATGTGTGTTGGTTTGTACGTGTGTGTGTGTTGCTTTGTACGTGTGTGTGTGTATGTGCGTTGGTTTGTACTTTTGTGTGTGTCTGTGTGTGTTGGTTTGTACGTGTGTGTGTGATGGTTTGTACATGTGTGTGTGTCTGTGTGTAGGTTTGTACGTGTGTGTGTGTTGGTTTGTATGTGTGTTTGTGTGTGTTAGTTTGTACGTGTGTGTGTGTTGGTTTGTATATGTGCATGTGCCTTGGTTTGTACGTGTGTTCGTGTGTGTGTTGGTTTGTACCTGTGTGTGTGTGTTGGTTGTACGTGTGTGTGTGTGTCTGTGTGTGTTGGTCTGTATGTGTGTGTGTGTTGGTTTGTACGTGTGTGCGTGTGTTAGTTTGTACGTATTTGTGTGTGTAGGTTTGTATGTGTGTGTGTTGGTTTGTACGTGTGTGTGTGTCTGTATGTTTATGTTTGTACATTTGTATGTGTTGATTTGTACGTGTGTTTGTGTGTGTTGGTTTGTACGTGTGTGTGTGTCTGTGTGTGTTGGTTTTTACGTGTGTGTGTATGTTGGTTGTACGTGTGTGTGTGTCTATGTGTGTGTGTGTTTGTGTGTTAGTGTGTATGTTTGTTTGGTTTGTATGTGTGTGTATGTTGCTTTGTACGTGTGTGTGTGTGTGTTGGTTTGTATGTGTGTGTGTTGATTTGTACATGTGTGTGTGTCTGTGTGTGTTGGTTTGTACGTGTGTGTGTGTGTTGGTTTGTACAGGTGGTGTGTCTGTGTGTAAGTTTGTACGTGTGTGTGCATTGGTTTGTAACTGTGTTTGTGTGTGTTAGTTTGTACCTGTGTGTGTGTGTGTCTGTGTGTGTTGGTCTGTATGTGTGTGTGTGTGTTGGTTTGTACGTGTTTGTGTGTCTGTGTGTGTTGGTTTGTACGTGTGTGTGTGTTGGTTCTACGTGAGTGTGTGTTGGTTTGTATTTGTGTGTGTGTAGGTTTGTACGTGTGTGTGTGTCTGTGTGAGTAGGTTTGTACGTGTGTGTGTTGGTTTGTACTTGTGTGTGCGTCTGTGTGTGTTGGTTTTTACGTGTGTGTGTGTGTTGGTTTGTACGTATTTGTGTGTGTTGGTTTGTACGTGTGTGTGTTTTGGTTTGTACGTGTGTGTGAGTCTGTGTGTGTAGGTTTGTACGTTTGTACGTGTTGGTTTGTACGTGTGTTTGTGTTTGTTGGTTTGTACATGTGTGTGTGTGTGTTGGTTCTTAGGTGTGAGTGTATGTTGGTTGTACGTGTGTGTGTGTGTGTCTGTGTGTCTGTTTGTGTGTGTGTGTTTGTCTGTTGGTGTGTGTGTGTGTGTTGGTTTTTACGTGTGTGTGTGTTGGTTGTAAGTCTGTCTGTGTCTGTGTGTGTTGGTTTGTATGTGTGTGTGTGTTGGTTTGTACGTGTGTGTGTGTTGGTTTGTATATGTGCGTGTGTCTTGGTTTGTACGTGTGTTCGTGTGTGTGCTGGTTTGTACCTGTGTGTGTGTGTTGGTTGTAGGTGTGTTTGTGTCTGTGTGTGTTGGTCTGTATGTGTGTGCGTGTTGCTTTGTACGTGTGTGCGTGTGTTGGTTTGTACGTATTTGTGTGTGTAGGTTTGTATGTGTGTGTGTGTTGGTTTGTACATGTGTGTGTGTCTGTGTGAATATGTTTGTACATTTGTATGTGTTGGTTTGTACGTGTGTGTGTATGTTGGTTGTACGTGTGTGTGTGTCTATGTGTGTGTGTGTTTGTGTGTTGGTGTGTATGTGTGTGTTGGTTTGTACATGTGTGTGTGTTGCTTTGTACGTGTGTGTGTGTGTGTGCGTTGGTTTGTATGTGTGTGTGTTGGTTAGTACGTGTGTGTGTGTCTGTGTGTGTTGGTTTGTACGTTTGTGTGTGTGTTGGTTTGTACGTGTGTCTGTGGGTTGGTTTATACGTGTGTGTGTTGGTTTGTACGTGTATGTGTGTTGGTTTGTACGTGTGTGTGTGTTGCTTTGTACGTGTGTGTGTGTATGTGCGTTGGTTTGTACTTTTGTGTGTGTCTGTGTGTGTTGGTTTGTACGTGTGTGTGTGATGGTTTGTACATGTGTGTGTGTCTGTGTGTAGGTTTGTACGTGTGTGTGTGTTGGTTTGTATGTGTGTTTGTGTGTGTTAGTTTGTACGTGTGTGTGTGTTGGTTTGTATATGTGCATGTGCCTTGGTTTGTACGTGTGTTCGTGTGTGTGTTGGTTTGTACCTGTGTGTGTGTGTTGGTTGTACGTGTGTGTGTGTCTGTGTGTGTTGGTCTGTATGTGTGTGTGTGTTGGTTTGTACGTGTGTGCGTGTGTTAGTTTGTACGTATTTGTGTGTGTAGGTTTGTATGTGTGTGTGTTGGTTTGTACGTGTGTGTGTGTCTGTATGTTTATGTTTGTACATTTGTATGTGTTGATTTGTACGTGTGTTTGTGTGTGTTGGTTTGTACGTGTGTGTGTGTCTGTGTGTGTTGGTTTTTACGTGTGTGTGTATGTTGGTTGTACGTGTGTGTGTGTCTATGTGTGTGTGTGTTTGTGTGTTAGTGTGTATGTTTGTTTGGTTTGTATGTGTGTGTATGTTGCTTTGTACGTGTGTGTGTGTGTGTTGGTTTGTATGTGTGTGTGTTGATTTGTACATGTGTGTGTGTCTGTGTGTGTTGGTTTGTACGTGTGTGTGTGTGTTGGTTTGTACAGGTGGTGTGTCTGTGTGTAAGTTTGTACGTGTGTGTGCATTGGTTTGTAACTGTGTTTGTGTGTGTTGGTTTGTACCTGTGTGTGTGTGTGTCTGTGTGTGTTGGTCTGTATGTGTGTGTGTGTGTTGGTTTGTACGTGTTTGTGTGTCTGTGTGTGTTGGTTTGTACGTGTGTGTGTGTTGGTTCTACGTGAGTGTGTGTTGGTTTGTATTTGTGTGTGTGTTGGTTTGTACGTGTGTGTGTGTCTGTGTGAGTAGGTTTGTACGTGTGTGTGTTGGTTTGTACTTGTGTGTGCGTCTGTGTGTGTTGGTTTTTACATGTGTGTGTGTGTTGGTTTGTACGTATTTGTGTGTGTTGGTTTGTACGTGTGTGTGTTTTGGTTTGTACGTGTGTGTGAGTCTGTGTGTGTAGGTTTGTACGTTTGTACGTGTTGGTTTGTACGTGTGTTTGTGTTTGTTGGTTTGTACATGTGTGTGTGTGTGTTGGTTCTTAGGTGTGAGTGTATGTTGGTTGTACGTGTGTGTGTGTGTGTCTGTGTGTCTGTTTGTGTGTGTGTGTTTGTCTGTTGGTGTGTGTGTGTGTGTTGGTTTTTACGTGTGTGTGTGTTGGTTGTAAGTCTGTCTGTGTCTGTGTGTGTTGGTTTGTATGTGTGTGTGTGTTGGTTTGTACGTGTGTGTGTGTTGGTTTGTATATGTGCGTGTGTCTTGGTTTGTACGTGTGTTCGTGTGTGTGCTGGTTTGTACCTGTGTGTGTGTGTTGGTTGTACGTGTGTTTGTGTCTGTGTGTGTTGGTCTGTATGTGTGTGCGTGTTGCTTTGTACGTGTGTGCGTGTGTTGGTTTGTACGTATTTGTGTGTGTAGGTTTGTATGTGTGTGTGTGTTGGTTTGTACGTGTGTGTGTGTCTGTGTGAATATGTTTGTACATTTGTATGTGTTGGTTTGTACGTGTGTTTGTGTGTGTTGGTTTGTATGTGTGTGTTTGTCTGTGTGTGTTGGTTTTTACGTGTGTGTGTATGTTGGTTGTACGTGTGTGTGTGTCTATGTGTGTGTGTGTTTGTGTGTTGGTGTGTATGTGTGTGTTGGTTTGTACATGTGTGTGTGTTGCTTTGTACGTGTGTGTGTGTGTGCGTTGGTTTGTATGTGTGTGTGTTGGTTAGTACGTGTGTGTGTGTGTCTGTGTGTGTTGGTTTGTACGTTTGTGTGTGTGTTGGTTTGTACGTGTGTCTGTGGGTTGGTTTATACGTGTGTGTGTTGGTTTGTACGTGTATGTGTGTTGGTTTGTACGTGTGTGTGTGTTGCTTTGTACGTGTGTGTGTGTATGTGCGTTGGTTTGTACTTTTGTGTGTGTCTGTGTGTGTTGGTTTGTACGTGTGTGTGTGATGGTTTGTACATGTGTGTGTGTCTGTGTGTAGGTTTGTACGTGTGTGTGTGTTGGTTTGTATGTGTGTTTGTGTGTGTTAGTTTGTACGTGTGTGTGTGTTGGTTTGTATATGTGCATGTGCCTTGGTTTGTACGTGTGTTCGTGTGTGTGTTGGTTTGTACCTGTGTGTGTGTGTTGGTTGTACGTGTGTGTGTGTCTGTGTGTGTTGGTCTGTATGTGTGTGTGTGTTGGTTTGTACGTGTGTGCGTGTGTTAGTTTGTACGTATTTGTGTGTGTAGGTTTGTATGTGTGTGTGTTGGTTTGTACGTGTGTGTGTGTCTGTATGTTTATGTTTGTACATTTGTATGTGTTGATTTGTACGTGTGTTTGTGTGTGTTGGTTTGTACGTGTGTGTGTGTCTGTGTGTGTTGGTTTTTACGTGTGTGTGTATGTTGGTTGTACGTGTGTGTGTGTCTATGTGTGTGTGTGTTTGTGTGTTAGTGTGTATGTTTGTTTGGTTTGTATGTGTGTGTATGTTGCTTTGTACGTGTGTGTGTGTGTGTTGGTTTGTATGTGTGTGTGTTGATTTGTACATGTGTGTGTGTCTGTGTGTGTAGGTTTGTACGTGTGTGTGTGTTGGTTTGTACATATGTGTTTGTCTGTTTGTGTTGGTTTGTACGTTTGTGTGTGTGTTGGTTTGTACGTGTGTCTGTGGGTTGGTTTGTGTGTGTGTGTTGGTGTGTGTGTGTGTTGCTTTGTACGTGTGTGTGTGCGTTGCTTTGTACATGTGTGTGTGTGTGTTGGTTTGTATGTGTGTGTGTGTGTGTGTGTTGGTTTGTACGTGTGTGTGTATCTGTGTGTGTTGGTTTGTACGTGTGTGTGTGTGTTTGTGTTGGTGTGTGTGTGTGTTGGTTTGTATGTGTGTGTGTGTTTTTTGTACATGTGTGTGTGTGTGTTGGTTTGTACTTGTGTGTGTGTCTGTGTGTTGGTTTGTACGTGTGTGTGTGTGTTGGATGGACAGGTGGTGTGTCTGTGTGTAAGTTTGTACGTGTGTGTGCGTTGGTTTGTACCTGTGTTTGTGTGTGTTGGTTTGTACCTGTGTGTGTGTGTCTGTGTGTGTTGGTCTGTATGTGTGTGTGTGTGTTGGTTTGTACGTGTGTGTGTGTCTGTGTGTGTTGGTTTGTACGTGTGTGTGTGTTGGTTTGTACAGGTGGTGTGTCTGTGTGTAAGTTTGTACGTGTGTGTGCATTGGTTTGTAACTGTGTTTGTGTGTGTTGGTTTGTACCTGTTTGTGTGTGTCTGTGTGTGTTGGTCTGTATGTGTGTGTGTGTGTTGGTTTGTACGTGTTTGTGTGTCTGTGTGTGTTGGTTTGTACGTGTGTGTGTGTTGGTTCTACGTGAGTGTGTGTTGGTTTGTATTTGTGTGTGTGTAGGTTTGTACGTGTGTGTGTGTCTGTGTGAGTAGGTTTGTACGTGTGTGTGTTGGTTTGTACTTGTGTGTGCGTCTGTGTGTGTTGGTTTTTACGTGTGTGTGTGTGTTGGTTTGTACGTATTTGTGTGTGTTGGTTTGTACGTGTGTGTGTTTTGGTTTGTACGTGTGTGTGAGTCTGTGTGTGTAGGTTTGTACGTTTGTACGTGTTGGTTTGTACGTGTGTTTGTGTTTGTTGGTTTGTACATGTGTGTGTGTGTGTTGGTTCTTAGGTGTGAGTGTATGTTGGTTGTACGTGTGTGTGTGTGTGTCTGTGTGTCTGTTTGTGTGTGTGTGTTTGTCTGTTGGTGTGTGTGTGTGTGTTGGTTTTTACGTGTGTGTGTGTTGGTTGTAAGTCTGTCTGTGTCTGTGTGTGTTGGTTTGTATGTGTGTGTGTGTTGGTTTGTACGTGTGTGTGTGTTGGTTTGTATATGTGCGTGTGTCTTGGTTTGTACGTGTGTTCGTGTGTGTGCTGGTTTGTACCTGTGTGTGTGTTGGTTGTACGTGTGTTTGTGTCTGTGTGTGTTGGTCTGTATGTGTGTGCGTGTTGCTTTGTACGTGTGTGCGTGTGTTGGTTTGTACGTATTTGTGTGTGTAGGTTTGTATGTGTGTGTGTGTTGGTTTGTATGTGTGTGTGTGTCTGTGTGAATATGTTTGTACATTTGTATGTGTTGGTTTGTACGTGTGTTTGTGTGTGTTGGTTTGTATGTGTGTGTTTGTCTGTGTGTGTTGGTTTTTACGTGTGTGTGTATGTTGGTTGTACGTGTGTGTGTGTCTATGTGTGTGTGTGTTTGTGTGTTGGTGTGTATGTGTGTGTTGATTTGTACATGTGTGTGTGTCTGTGTGTGTTGGTTTGTACGTGTGTGTGTGTGTTGGTTTGTACAGGTGGTGTGTCTGTGTGTAAGTTTGTACGTGTGTGTGCATTGGTTTGTAACTGTGTTTGTGTGTGTTGGTTTGTACCTGTGTGTGTGTGTGTCTGTGTGTGTTGGTCTGTATGTGTGTGTGTGTGTTGGTTTGTACGTGTTTGTGTGTCTGTGTGATTTGGTTTGTACGTGTGTGTGTGTTGGTTCTACGTGAGTGTGTGTTGGTTTGTATTTGTGTGTGTGTTGGTTTGTACGTGTGTGTGTGTCTGTGTGAGTAGGTTTGTACGTGTGTGTGTTGGTTTGTACTTGTGTGTGCGTCTGTGTGTGTTGGTTTTTACGTGTGTGTGTGTGTTGGTTTGCACGTATTTGTGTGTGTTGGTTTGTACGTGTGTGTGTTTTGGTTTGTACGTGTGTGTGAGTCTGTGTGTGTAGGTTTGTACGTTTGTACGTGTTGGTTTGTACGTGTGTTTGTGTTTGTTGGTTTGTACATGTGTGTGTGTGTGTTGGTTCTTAGGTGTGAGTGTATGTTGGTTGTACGTGTGTGTGTGTGTGTCTGTGTGTCTGTTTGTGTGTGTGTGTTTGTCTGTTGGTGTGTGTGTGTGTGTTGGTTTTTACGTGTGTGTGTGTTGGTTGTAAGTCTGTCTGTGTCTGTGTGTGTTGGTTTGTATGTGTGTGTGTGTTGGTTTGTACGTGTGTGTGTGTTGGTTTGTATATGTGCGTGTGTCTTGGTTTGTACGTGTGTTCGTGTGTGTGCTGGTTTGTACCTGTGTGTGTGTGTTGGTTGTACGTGTGTTTGTGTCTGTGTGTGTTGGTCTGTATGTGTGTGCGTGTTGCTTTGTACGTGTGTGCGTGTGTTGGTTTGTACGTATTTGTGTGTGTAGGTTTGTATGTGTGTGTGTGTTGGTTTGTACGTGTGTGTGTGTCTGTGTGAATATGTTTGTACATTTGTATGTGTTGGTTTGTACGTGTGTTTGTGTGTGTTGGTTTGTATGTGTGTGTTTGTCTGTGTGTGTTGGTTTTTACGTGTGTGTGTATGTTGGTTGTACGTGTGTGTGTGTCTATGTGTGTGTGTGTTTGTGTGTTGGTGTGTATGTGTGTGTTGGTTTGTACATGTGTGTGTGTTGCTTTGTACGTGTGTGTGTGTGTGCGTTGGTTTGTATGTGTGTGTGTTGGTTAGTACGTGTGTGTGTGTGTCTGTGTGTGTTGGTTTGTACGTTTGTGTGTGTGTTGGTTTGTACGTGTGTCTGTGGGTTGGTTTATACGTGTGTGTGTTGGTTTGTACGTGTATGTGTGTTGGTTTGTACGTGTGTGTGTGTTGCTTTGTACGTGTGTGTGTGTATGTGCGTTGGTTTGTACTTTTGTGTGTGTCTGTGTGTGTTGGTTTGTACGTGTGTATGTGATGGTTTGTACATGTGTGTGTGTCTGTGTGTAGGTTTGTACGTGTGTGTGTGTTGGTTTGTATGTGTGTTTGTGTGTGTTAGTTTGTACGTGTGTGTGTGTTGGTTTGTATATGTGCATGTGCCTTGGTTTGTACGTGTGTTCGTGTGTGTGTTGGTTTGTACCTGTGTGTGTGTGTTGGTTGTACGTGTGTGTGTGTCTGTGTGTGTTGGTCTGTATGTGTGTGTGTGTTGGTTTGTACGTGTGTGCGTGTGTTAGTTTGTACGTATTTGTGTGTGTAGGTTTGTATGTGTGTGTGTTGGTTTGTACGTGTGTGTGTGTCTGTATGTTTATGTTTGTACATTTGTATGTGTTGATTTGTACGTGTGTTTGTGTGTGTTGGTTTGTACGTGTGTGTGTGTCTGTGTGTGTTGGTTTTTACGTGTGTGTGTATGTTGGTTGTACGTGTGTGTGTGTCTATGTGTGTGTGTGTTTGTGTGTTAGTGTGTATGTTTGTTTGGTTTGTATGTGTGTGTATGTTGCTTTGTACGTGTGTGTGTGTGTGTTGGTTTGTATGTGTGTGTGTTGATTTGTACATGTGTGTGTGTCTGTGTGTGTAGGTTTGTACGTGTGTGTGTGTTGGTTTGTACATATGTGTTTGTCTGTTTGTGTTGGTTTGTACGTTTGTGTGTGTGTTGGTTTGTACGTGTGTCTGTGGGTTGGTTTGTGTGTGTGTGTTGGTGTGTGTGTGTGTTGCTTTGTACGTGTGTGTGTGCGTTGCTTTGTACATGTGTGTGTGTGTGTTGGTTTGTATGTGTGTGTGTGTGTGTGTGTTGGTTTGTACGTGTGTGTGTATCTGTGTGTGTTGGTTTGTACGTGTGTGTGTGTGTTTGTGTTGGTGTGTGTGTGTGTTGGTTTGTATGTGTGTGTGTGTTTTTTGTACATGTGTGTGTGTGTGTGTTGGTTTGTACTTGTGTGTGTGTCTGTGTGTTGGTTTGTACGTGTGTGTGTGTGTTGGATGGACAGGTGGTGTGTCTGTGTGTAAGTTTGTACGTGTGTGTGCGTTGGTTTGTACCTGTGTTTGTGTGTGTTGGTTTGTACCTGTGTGTGTGTGTCTGTGTGTGTTGGTCTGTATGTGTGTGTGTGTGTTGGTTTGTACGTGTGTGTGTGTCTGTGTGTGTTGGTTTGTACGTGTGTGTGTGTTGGTTTGTACAGGTGGTGTGTCTGTGTGTAAGTTTGTACGTGTGTGTGCATTGGTTTGTAACTGTGTTTGTGTGTGTTGGTTTGTACCTGTTTGTGTGTGTCTGTGTGTGTTGGTCTGTATGTGTGTGTGTGTGTTGGTTTGTACGTGTTTGTGTGTCTGTGTGTGTTGGTTTGTACGTGTGTGTGTGTTGGTTCTACGTGAGTGTGTGTTGGTTTGTATTTGTGTGTGTGTAGGTTTGTACGTGTGTGTGTGTCTGTGTGAGTAGGTTTGTACGTGTGTGTGTTGGTTTGTACTTGTGTGTGCGTCTGTGTGTGTTGGTTTTTACGTGTGTGTGTGTGTTGGTTTGTACGTATTTGTGTGTGTTGGTTTGTACGTGTGTGTGTTTTGGTTTGTACGTGTGTGTGAGTCTGTGTGTGTAGGTTTGTACGTTTGTACGTGTTGGTTTGTACGTGTGTTTGTGTTTGTTGGTTTGTACATGTGTGTGTGTGTGTGTTGGTTCTTAGGTGTGAGTGTATGTTGGTTGTACGTGTGTGTGTGTGTGTCTGTGTGTCTGTTTGTGTGTGTGTGTTTGTCTGTTGGTGTGTGTGTGTGTGTTGGTTTTTACGTGTGTGTGTGTTGGTTGTAAGTCTGTCTGTGTCTGTGTGTGTTGGTTTGTATGTGTGTGTGTGTTGGTTTGTACGTGTGTGTGTGTTGGTTTGTATATGTGCGTGTGTCTTGGTTTGTACGTGTGTTCGTGTGTGTGCTGGTTTGTACCTGTGTGTGTGTGTTGGTTGTACGTGTGTTTGTGTCTGTGTGTGTTGGTCTGTATGTGTGTGCGTGTTGCTTTGTACGTGTGTGCGTGTGTTGGTTTGTATGTATTTGTGTGTATAGGTTTGTATGTGTGTGTGTGTTGGTTTGTACATGTGTGTGTGTCTGTGTGAATATGTTTGTACATTTGTATGTGTTGGTTTGTACGTGTGTTTGTGTGTGTTGGTTTGTATGTGTGTGTTTGTCTGTGTGTGTTGGTTTTTACGTGTGTGTGTATGTTGGTTGTACGTGTGTGTGTGTCTATGTGTGTGTGTGTTTGTGTGTTGGTGTGTATGTGTGTGTTGGTTTGTACATGTGTGTGTGTTGCTTTGTACGTGTGTGTGTGTGTGCGTTGGTTTGTATGTGTGTGTGTTGGTTAGTACGTGTGTGTGTGTGTCTGTGTGTGTTGGTTTGTACGTTTGTGTGTGTGTTGGTTTGTACGTGTGTCTGTGGGTTGGTTTATACGTGTGTGTGTTGGTTTGTACGTGTATGTGTGTTGGTTTGTACGTGTGTGTGTGTTGCTTTGTACGTGTGTGTGTGTATGTGCGTTGGTTTGTACTTTTGTGTGTGTCTGTGTGTGTTGGTTTGTACGTGTGTGTGTGATGGTTTGTACATGTGTGTGTGTCTGTGTGTAGGTTTGTACGTGTGTGTGTGTTGGTTTGTATGTGTGTTTGTGTGTGTTAGTTTGTACGTGTGTGTGTGTTGGTTTGTATATGTGCATGTGCCTTGGTTTGTACGTGTGTTCGTGTGTGTGTTGGTTTGTACCTGTGTGTGTGTGTTGGTTGTACGTGTGTGTGTGTCTGTGTGTGTTGGTCTGTATGTGTGTGTGTGTTGGTTTGTACGTGTGTGCGTGTGTTAGTTTGTACGTATTTGTGTGTGTAGGTTTGTATGTGTGTGTGTTGGTTTGTACGTGTGTGTGTGTCTGTATGTTTATGTTTGTACATTTGTATGTGTTGATTTGTACGTGTGTTTGTGTGTGTTGGTTTGTACGTGTGTGTGTGTCTGTGTGTGTTGGTTTTTACGTGTGTGTGTATGTTGGTTGTACGTGTGTGTGTGTCTATGTGTGTGTGTGTTTGTGTGTTAGTGTGTATGTTTGTTTGGTTTGTATGTGTGTGTATGTTGCTTTGTACGTGTGTGTGTGTGTGTTGGTTTGTATGTGTGTGTGTTGATTTGTACATGTGTGTGTGTCTGTGTGTGTTGGTTTGTACGTGTGTGTGTGTGTTGGTTTGTACAGGTGGTGTGTCTGTGTGTAAGTTTGTACGTGTGTGTGCATTGGTTTGTAACTGTGTTTGTGTGTGTTGGTTTGTACCTGTGTGTGTGTGTGTCTGTGTGTGTTGGTCTGTATGTGTGTGTGTGTGTTGGTTTGTACGTGTTTGTGTGTCTGTGTGTGTTGGTTTGTACGTGTGTGTGTGTTGGTTCTACGTGAGTGTGTGTTGGTTTGTATTTGTGTGTGTGTTGGTTTGTACGTGTGTGTGTGTCTGTGTGAGTAGGTTTGTACGTGTGTGTGTTGGTTTGTACTTGTGTGTGCGTCTGTGTGTGTTGGTTTTTACGTGTGTGTGTGTGTTGGTTTGCACGTATTTGTGTGTGTTGGTTTGTACGTGTGTGTGTTTTGGTTTGTACGTGTGTGTGAGTCTGTGTGTGTAGGTTTGTACGTTTGTACGTGTTGGTTTGTACGTGTGTTTGTGTTTGTTGGTTTGTACATGTGTGTGTGTGTGTTGGTTCTTAGGTGTGAGTGTATGTTGGTTGTACGTGTGTGTGTGTGTGTCTGTGTGTCTGCTGTGTGTGTGTGTTTGTCTGTTGGTGTGTGTGTGTGTGTTGGTTTTTACGTGTGTGTGTGTTGGTTGTAAGTCTGTCTGTGTCTGTGTGTGTTGGTTTGTATGTGTGTGTGTGTTGGTTTGTACGTGTGTGTGTGTTGGTTTGTATATGTGCGTGTGTCTTGGTTTGTACGTGTGTTCGTGTGTGTGCTGGTTTGTACCTGTGTGTGTGTGTTGGTTGTATGTGTGTTTGTGTCTGTGTGTGTTGGTCTGTATGTGTGTGCGTGTTGCTTTGTACGTGTGTGCGTGTGTTGGTTTGTACGTATTTGTGTGTGTAGGTTTGTATGTGTGTGTGTGTTGGTTTGTACGTGTGTGTGTGTCTGTGTGAATATGTTTGTACATTTGTATGTGTTGGTTTGTACGTGTGTTTGTGTGTGTTGGTTTGTATGTGTGTGTTTGTCTGTGTGTGTTGGTTTTTACGTGTGTGTGTATGTTGGTTGTACGTGTGTGTGTGTCTATGTGTGTGTGTGTTTGTGTGTTGGTGTGTATGTGTGTGTTGGTTTGTACATGTGTGTGTGTTGCTTTGTACGTGTGTGTGTGTGTGCGTTGGTTTGTATGTGTGTGTGTTGGTTAGTACGTGTGTGTGTGTCTGTGTGTGTTGGTTTGTACGTTTGTGTGTGTGTTGGTTTGTACGTGTGTCTGTGGGTTGGTTTATACGTGTGTGTGTTGGTTTGTACGTGTATGTGTGTTGGTTTGTACGTGTGTGTGTGTTGCTTTGTACGTGTGTGTGTGTATGTGCGTTGGTTTGTACTTTTGTGTGTGTCTGTGTGTGTTGGTTTGTACGTGTGTGTGTGATGGTTTGTACATGTGTGTGTGTCTGTGTGTAGGTTTGTACGTGTGTGTGTGTTGGTTTGTATGTGTGTTTGTGTGTGTTAGTTTGTACGTGTGTGTGTGTTGGTTTGTATATGTGCATGTGCCTTGGTTTGTACGTGTGTTCGTGTGTGTGTTGGTTTGTACCTGTGTGTGTGTGTTGGTTGTACGTGTGTGTGTGTCTGTGTGTGTTGGTCTGTATGTGTGTGTGTGTTGGTTTGTACGTGTGTGCGTGTGTTAGTTTGTACGTATTTGTGTGTGTAGGTTTGTATGTGTGTGTGTTGGTTTGTACGTGTGTGTGTGTCTGTATGTTTATGTTTGTACATTTGTATGTGTTGATTTGTACGTGTGTTTGTGTGTGTTGGTTTGTACATGTGTGTGTGTCTGTGTGTGTTGGTTTTTACGTGTGTGTGTATGTTGGTTGTACGTGTGTGTGTGTCTATGTGTGTGTGTGTTTGTGTGTTAGTGTGTATGTTTGTTTGGTTTGTATGTGTGTGTATGTTGCTTTGTACGTGTGTGTGTGTGTGTTGGTTTGTATGTGTGTGTGTTGATTTGTACATGTGTGTGTGTCTGTGTGTGTAGGTTTGTACGTGTGTGTGTGTTGGTTTGTACATATGTGTTTGTCTGTTTGTGTTGGTTTGTACGTTTGTGTGTGTGTTGGTTTGTACGTGTGTCTGTGGGTTGGTTTGTGTGTGTGTGTTGGTGTGTGTGTGTGTTGCTTTGTACGTGTGTGTGTGCGTTGCTTTGTACATGTGTGTGTGTGTGTTGGTTTGTATGTGTGTGTGTGTGTGTGTGTTGGTTTGTAGGTGTGTGTGTATCTGTGTGTGTTGGTTTGTACGTGTGTGTGTGTGTTTGTGTTGGTGTGTGTGTGTGTTGGTTTGTATGTGTGTGTGTGTTTTTTGTACATGTGTGTGTGTGTGTGTTGGTTTGTACGTGTGTGTGTGTGTTGGATGGACAGGTGGTGTGTCTGTGTGTAAGTTTGTACGTGTGTGTGCGTTGGTTTGTACCTGTGTTTGTGTGTGTTGGTTTGTACCTGTGTGTGTGTGTCTGTGTGTGTTGGTCTGTATGTGTGTGTGTGTGTTGGTTTGTACGTGTGTGTGTGTCTGTGTGTGTTGGTTTGTACGTGTGTGTGTGTTGGTTTGTACAGGTGGTGTGTCTGTGTGTAAGTTTGTACGTGTGTGTGCATTGGTTTGTAACTGTGTTTGTGTGTGTTGGTTTGTACCTGTTTGTGTGTGTCTGTGTGTGTTGGTCTGTATGTGTGTGTGTGTGTTGGTTTGTACGTGTTTGTGTGTCTGTGTGTGTTGGTTTGTACGTGTGTGTGTGTTGGTTCTACGTGAGTGTGTGTTGGTTTGTATTTGTGTGTGTGTAGGTTTGTACGTGTGTGTGTGTCTGTGTGAGTAGGTTTGTACGTGTGTGTGTTGGTTTGTACTTGTGTGTGCGTCTGTGTGTGTTGGTTTTTACGTGTGTGTGTGTGTTGGTTTGTACGTATTTGTGTGTGTTGGTTTGTACGTGTGTGTGTTTTGGTTTGTACGTGTGTGTGAGTCTGTGTGTGTAGGTTTGTACGTTTGTACGTGTTGGTTTGTACGTGTGTTTGTGTTTGTTGGTTTGTACATGTGTGTGTGTGTGTGTTGGTTCTTAGGTGTGAGTGTATGTTGGTTGTACGTGTGTGTGTGTGTGTCTGTGTGTCTGTTTGTGTGTGTGTGTTTGTCTGTTGGTGTGTGTGTGTGTGTGTTGGTTTTTACGTGTGTGTGTGTTGGTTGTAAGTCTGTCTGTGTCTGTGTGTGTTGGTTTGTATGTGTGTGTGTGTTGGTTTGTACGTGTGTGTGTGTTGGTTTGTATATGTGCGTGTGTCTTGGTTTGTACGTGTGTTCGTGTGTGTGCTGGTTTGTACCTGTGTGTGTGTGTTGGTTGTACGTGTGTTTGTGTCTGTGTGTGTTGGTCTGTATGTGTGTGCGTGTTGCTTTGTACGTGTGTGCGTGTGTTGGTTTGTATGTATTTGTGTGTATAGGTTTGTATGTGTGTGTGTGTTGGTTTGTACATGTGTGTGTGTCTGTGTGAATATGTTTGTACATTTGTATGTGTTGGTTTGTACGTGTGTTTGTGTGTGTTGGTTTGTATGTGTGTGTTTGTCTGTGTGTGTTGGTTTTTACGTGTGTGTGTATGTTGGTTGTACGTGTGTGTGTGTCTATGTGTGTGTGTGTTTGTGTGTTGGTGTGTATGTGTGTGTTGGTTTGTACATGTGTGTGTGTTGCTTTGTACGTGTGTGTGTGTGTGCGTTGGTTTGTATGTGTGTGTGTTGGTTAGTACGTGTGTGTGTGTGTCTGTGTGTGTTGGTTTGTACGTTTGTGTGTGTGTTGGTTTGTACGTGTGTCTGTGGGTTGGTTTATACGTGTGTGTGTTGGTTTGTACGTGTATGTGTGTTGGTTTGTACGTGTGTGTGTGTTGCTTTGTACGTGTGTGTGTGTATGTGCGTTGGTTTGTACTTTTGTGTGTGTCTGTGTGTGTTGGTTTGTACGTGTGTGTGTGATGGTTTGTACATGTGTGTGTGTCTGTGTGTAGGTTTGTACGTGTGTGTGTGTTGGTTTGTATGTGTGTTTGTGTGTGTTAGTTTGTACGTGTGTGTGTGTTGGTTTGTATATGTGCATGTGCCTTGGTTTGTACGTGTGTTCGTGTGTGTGTTGGTTTGTACCTGTGTGTGTGTGTTGGTTGTACGTGTGTGTGTGTCTGTGTGTGTTGGTCTGTATGTGTGTGTGTGTTGGTTTGTACGTGTGTGCGTGTGTTAGTTTGTACGTATTTGTGTGTGTAGGTTTGTATGTGTGTGTGTTGGTTTGTACGTGTGTGTGTGTCTGTATGTTTATGTTTGTACATTTGTATGTGTTGATTTGTACGTGTGTTTGTGTGTGTTGGTTTGTACGTGTGTGTGTGTCTGTGTGTGTTGGTTTTTACGTGTGTGTGTATGTTGGTTGTACGTGTGTGTGTGTCTATGTGTGTGTGTGTTTGTGTGTTAGTGTGTATGTTTGTTTGGTTTGTATGTGTGTGTATGTTGCTTTGTACGTGTGTGTGTGTGTGTTGGTTTGTATGTGTGTGTGTTGATTTGTACATGTGTGTGTGTCTGTGTGTGTTGGTTTGTACGTGTGTGTGTGTGTTGGTTTGTACAGGTGGTGTGTCTGTGTGTAAGTTTGTACGTGTGTGTGCATTGGTTTGTAACTGTGTTTGTGTGTGTTGGTTTGTACCTGTGTGTGTGTGTGTCTGTGTGTGTTGGTCTGTATGTGTGTGTGTGTGTTGGTTTGTACGTGTTTGTGTGTCTGTGTGTGTTGGTTTGTACGTGTGTGTGTGTTGGTTCTACGTGAGTGTGTGTTGGTTTGTATTTGTGTGTGTGTTGGTTTGTACGTGTGTGTGTGTCTGTGTGAGTAGGTTTGTACGTGTGTGTGTTGGTTTGTACTTGTGTGTGCGTCTGTGTGTGTTGGTTTTTACGTGTGTGTGTGTGTTGGTTTGCACGTATTTGTGTGTGTTGGTTTGTACGTGTGTGTGTTTTGGTTTGTACGTGTGTGTGAGTCTGTGTGTGTAGGTTTGTACGTTTGTACGTGTTGGTTTGTACGTGTGTTTGTGTTTGTTGGTTTGTACATGTGTGTGTGTGTGTTGGTTCTTAGGTGTGAGTGTATGTTGGTTGTACGTGTGTGTGTGTGTGTCTGTGTGTCTGTTTGTGTGTGTGTGTTTGTCTGTTGGTGTGTGTGTGTGTGTTGGTTTTTACGTGTGTGTGTGTTGGTTGTAAGTCTGTCTGTGTCTGTGTGTGTTGGTTTGTATGTGTGTGTGTGTTGGTTTGTACGTGTGTGTGTGTTGGTTTGTATATGTGCGTGTGTCTTGGTTTGTACGTGTGTTCGTGTGTGTGCTGGTTTGTACCTGTGTGTGTGTGTTGGTTGTATGTGTGTTTGTGTCTGTGTGTGTTGGTCTGTATGTGTGTGCGTGTTGCTTTGTACGTGTGTGCGTGTGTTGGTTTGTACGTATTTGTGTGTGTAGGTTTGTATGTGTGTGTGTGTTGGTTTGTACGTGTGTGTGTGTCTGTGTGAATATGTTTGTACATTTGTATGTGTTGGTTTGTACGTGTGTTTGTGTGTGTTGGTTTGTATGTGTGTGTTTGTCTGTGTGTGTTGGTTTTTACGTGTGTGTGTATGTTGGTTGTACGTGTGTGTGTGTCTATGTGTGTGTGTGTTTGTGTGTTGGTGTGTATGTGTGTGTTGGTTTGTACATGTGTGTGTGTTGCTTTGTACGTGTGTGTGTGTGTGCGTTGGTTTGTATGTGTGTGTGTTGGTTAGTACGTGTGTGTGTGTGTCTGTGTGTGTTGGTTTGTACGTTTGTGTGTGTGTTGGTTTGTACGTGTGTCTGTGGGTTGGTTTATACGTGTGTGTGTTGGTTTGTACGTGTATGTGTGTTGGTTTGTACGTGTGTGTGTGTTGCTTTGTACGTGTGTGTGTGTATGTGCGTTGGTTTGTACTTTTGTGTGTGTCTGTGTGTGTTGGTTTGTACGTGTGTGTGTGATGGTTTGTACATGTGTGTGTGTCTGTGTGTAGGTTTGTACGTGTGTGTGTGTTGGTTTGTATGTGTGTTTGTGTGTGTTAGTTTGTACGTGTGTGTGTGTTGGTTTGTATATGTGCATGTGCCTTGGTTTGTACGTGTGTTCGTGTGTGTGTTGGTTTGTACCTGTGTGTGTGTGTTGGTTGTACGTGTGTGTGTGTCTGTGTGTGTTGGTCTGTATGTGTGTGTGTGTTGGTTTGTACGTGTGTGCGTGTGTTAGTTTGTACGTATTTGTGTGTGTAGGTTTGTATGTGTGTGTGTTGGTTTGTACGTGTGTGTGTGTCTGTATGTTTATGTTTGTACATTTGTATGTGTTGATTTGTACGTGTGTTTGTGTGTGTTGGTTTGTACGTGTGTGTGTGTCTGTGTGTGTTGGTTTTTACGTGTGTGTGTATGTTGGTTGTACGTGTGTGTGTGTCTATGTGTGTGTGTGTTTGTGTGTTAGTGTGTATGTTTGTTTGGTTTGTATGTGTGTGTATGTTGCTTTGTACGTGTGTGTGTGTGTGTTGGTTTGTATGTGTGTGTGTTGATTTGTACATGTGTGTGTGTCTGTGTGTGTAGGTTTGTACGTGTGTGTGTGTTGGTTTGTACATATGTGTTTGTCTGTTTGTGTTGGTTTGTACGTTTGTGTGTGTGTTGGTTTGTACGTGTGTCTGTGGGTTGGTTTGTGTGTGTGTGTTGGTGTGTGTGTGTGTTGCTTTGTACGTGTGTGTGTGCGTTGCTTTGTACATGTGTGTGTGTGTTGGTTTGTATGTGTGTGTGTGTGTGTGTGTTGGTTTGTACGTGTGTGTGTATCTGTGTGTGTTGGTTTGTACGTGTGTGTGTGTGTTTGTGTTGGTGTGTGTGTGTGTTGGTTTGTATGTGTGTGTGTGTTTTTTGTACGTGTGTGTGTGTGTGTTGGTTTGTACGTGTGTGTGTGTGTTGGATGGACAGGTGGTGTGTCTGTGTGTAAGTTTGTACGTGTGTGTGCGTTGGTTTGTACCTGTGTTTGTGTGTGTTGGTTTGTACCTGTGTGTGTGTGTCTGTGTGTGTTGGTCTGTATGTGTGTGTGTGTGTTGGTTTGTACGTGTGTGTGTGTCTGTGTGTGTTGGTTTGTACGTGTGTGTGTGTTGGTTTGTACAGGTGGTGTGTCTGTGTGTAAGTTTGTACGTGTGTGTGCATTGGTTTGTAACTGTGTTTGTGTGTGTTGGTTTGTACCTGTTTGTGTGTGTCTGTGTGTGTTGGTCTGTATGTGTGTGTGTGTGTTGGTTTGTACGTGTTTGTGTGTCTGTGTGTGTTGGTTTGTACGTGTGTGTGTGTTGGTTCTACGTGAGTGTGTGTTGGTTTGTATTTGTGTGTGTGTAGGTTTGTACGTGTGTGTGTGTCTGTGTGAGTAGGTTTGTACGTGTGTGTGTTGGTTTGTACTTGTGTGTGCGTCTGTGTGTGTTGGTTTTTACGTGTGTGTGTGTGTTGGTTTGTACGTATTTGTGTGTGTTGGTTTGTACGTGTGTGTGTTTTGGTTTGTACGTGTGTGTGAGTCTGTGTGTGTAGGTTTGTACGTTTGTACGTGTTGGTTTGTACGTGTGTTTGTGTTTGTTGGTTTGTACATGTGTGTGTGTGTGTTGGTTCTTAGGTGTGAGTGTATGTTGGTTGTACGTGTGTGTGTGTGTGTCTGTGTGTCTGTTTGTGTGTGTGTGTTTGTCTGTTGGTGTGTGTGTGTGTGTTGGTTTTTACGTGTGTGTGTGTTGGTTGTAAGTCTGTCTGTGTCTGTGTGTGTTGGTTTGTATGTGTGTGTGTGTTGGTTTGTACGTGTGTGTGTGTTGGTTTGTATATGTGCGTGTGTCTTGGTTTGTACGTGTGTTCGTGTGTGTGCTGGTTTGTACCTGTGTGTGTGTTGGTTGTACGTGTGTTTGTGTCTGTGTGTGTTGGTCTGTATGTGTGTGCGTGTTGCTTTGTACGTGTGTGCGTGTGTTGGTTTGTACGTATTTGTGTGTGTAGGTTTGTATGTGTGTGTGTGTTGGTTTGTATGTGTGTGTGTGTCTGTGTGAATATGTTTGTACATTTGTATGTGTTGGTTTGTACGTGTGTTTGTGTGTGTTGGTTTGTATGTGTGTGTTTGTCTGTGTGTGTTGGTTTTTACGTGTGTGTGTATGTTGGTTGTACGTGTGTGTGTGTCTATGTGTGTGTGTGTGTTTGTGTGTTGGTGTGTATGTGTGTGTTGGTTTGTACATGTGTGTATGTTGCTTTGTACGTGTGTGTGTGTGTGCGTTGGTTTGTATGTGTGTGTGTTGGTTAGTACGTGTGTGTGTGTGTCTGTGTGTGTTGGTTTGTATGTTTGTGTGTGTGTTGGTTTGTACGTGTGTCTGTGGGTTGGTTTATACGTGTGTGTGTTGGTTTGTACGTGTATGTGTGTTGGTTTGTACGTGTGTGTGTGTTGCTTTGTACGTGTGTGTGTGTATGTGCGTTGGTTTGTACTTTTGTGTGTGTCTGTGTGTGTTGGTTTGTACGTGTGTGTGTGATGGTTTGTACATGTGTGTGTGTCTGTGTGTAGGTTTGTACGTGTGTGTGTGTGTTGGTTTGTATGTGTGTTTGTGTGTGTTGGTTTGTACGTGTGTGTGTGTTGGTTTGTATATGTGCATGTGCCTTGGTTTGTACGTGTGTTCGTGTGTGTGTTGGTTTGTACCTGTGTGTGTGTGTTGGTTGTACGTGTGTGCGTGTGTTGGTTTGTACGTATTTGTGTGTGTAGGTTTGTATGTGTGTGTGTTGGTTTGTACGTGTGTGTGTGTCTGTATGTTTATGTTTGTACATTTGTATGTGTTGATTTGTACGTGTGTTTGTGTGTGTTGGTTTGTACGTGTGTGTGTCTGTGTGTGTTGGTTTTTACGTGTGTGTGTATGTTGGTTGTACGTGTGTGTGTGTCTATGTGTGTGTGTGTTTGTGTGTTAGTGTGTATGTTTGTTTGGTTTGTATGTGTGTGTATGTTGCTTTGTACGTGTGTGTGTGTGTGTGTTGGTTTGTATGTGTGTGTGTTGATTTGTACATGTGTGTGTGTCTGTGTGTGTAGGTTTGTACGTGTGTGTGTGTTGGTTTGTACATATGTGTTTGTCTGTTTGTGTTGGTTTGTACGTTTGTGTGTGTGTTGGTTTGTACGTGTGTCTGTGGGTTGGTTTGTGTGTGTGTGTTGGTGTGTGTGTGTGTTGCTTTGTACGTGTGTGTGTGCGTTCCTTTGTACATGTGTGTGTGTGTGTTGGTTTGTATGTGTGTGTGTGTGTGTGTGTGTGTTGGTTTGTACGTGTGTGTGTATCTGTGTGTGTTGGTTTGTACGTGTGTGTGTGTTTGTGTTGGTGTGTGTGTGTGTTGGTTTGTATGTGTGTGTGTGTTTTTTGTACATGTGTGTGTGTGTGTTGGTTTGTACTTGTGTGTGTGTCTGTGTGTTGGTCTGTATGTGTGTGTGTGTTGGTTTGTACGTGTGTGCGTGTGTTGGTTTGTACGTATTTGTGTGTGTAGGTTTGTATGTGTGTGTGTTGGTTTGTAAATGTGTGTGTGTCTGTGTGTCTATGTTTGTACATTTGTATGTGTTGGTTTGTACGTGTGTTTGTGTGTGTTGGTTTGTACGTGTGTGTGTGTCTGGGTGTTGGTTTTTACGTGTGTGTGTATGTTGGTTGTACGTGTGTGTGTGTCTATGTGTGTGTGTGTTTGTGTGTTGGTGTGTATGTGTGTGTTGGTTTGTACATGTGTGTGTGTTGCTTTCTACGTGTGTGTGTGTGTGTGTGTTGGTTTGTATGTGTGTGTGTCGGTTTGTACGTGTGTGTGTGTCTGTGTATATAGGTTTGTATCTGTGTGTGTTGGTTTGTACATGTGTGTGTCTGTGTGTGTTTGTTTGTACGTTTGCGTGTGTGTTGGTTTGTACGTCTGTCTGTGTGTTGGTTTGTACGTGTGTGTGTTGGTGTGTGTGTGTGTGTTGGTTTGTACGTGTGTGTGTGTGTTGCTTTGTACGTGTGTGTGTGTATGTGCGTTGGTTTGTACTTTTGTGTGTGCCTGTCTGTGTTGGTTTGTACGTGTGTGTGTGATGGTTTGTACATGTGTGTGTGTCTGTGTGTAGGTTTGTACGTGTGTGTGTGTTGGTTTGTACGTGTGTTTGTGTGTGTTGGTTTGTACGTGTGTGTGTGTTGGTTTGTATATGTGCATGTGCCTTGGTTTGTACGTGTGTTCGTGTGTGTGTTGGTTTGTACCTGTGTGTGTGTGTGTTGGTTGTACGTGTGTGTGTGTCTGTGTGTGTTGGTCTGTATGTGTGTGTGTGTTAGTTTGTACGTGTGTGCGTGTGTTGGTTTGTACGTTTTTGTGTGTGTAGGTTTGTATGTGTGTGTGTTGGTTTGTACGTGTGTGTGTGTCTGTGTGTTTATGTTTGTACATTTGTATGTGTTGGTTTGTACGTGTGTTTGTGCGTGTTGGTTTGTACGTGTGTGTGTGTCTGTGTGTGTTGGTTTTTACGTGTGTGTGTATGTTGGTTGTACGTGTGTGTGTCTATGTGTGTGTGTGTTTGTGTGTTGGTGTGTATGTTTGTGTTGGTTTGTATGTGTGTGTATGTTGCTTTGTACGTGTGTGTGTGTGTGTTGGTTTGTATGTGTGTGTGTTGATTTGTACATGTGTGTGTGTCTGTGTGTGTAGGTTTGTACGTGTGTGTGTGTTGGTTTGTACATATGTGTTTGTCTGTTTGTGTTGGTTTGTACGTTTGTGTGTGTGTTGGTTTGTACGTGTGTCTGTGGGTTGGTTTGTGTGTGTGTGTTGGTGTGTGTGTGTGTGTTGCTTTGTACGTGTGTGTGTGCGTTGCTTTGTACATGTGTGAGTGTGTGTGTTGGTTTGTATGTGTGTGTGTGTGTGTGTGTGCTGGTTTGTACATGTGTGTGTATCTGTGTGTGTTGGTTTGTACGTGTGTGTGTGTTGGTTTGTACGTGTGTGTGTGTCTGTGTGTGTAGGTTTGTACGTTTGTACGTGTTGGTTTGTACGTATGTTTGTGTTTGATGGTTTGTACATGTGTGTGTGTCTGTATGTGTTTGTTCTTAGGTGTGAGTGTATGTTGGTTGTACGTTTGTGTGTGTGTCTGTGTGTCTGTGTGTGTGTGTGTTTGTGTGTTGGTGTGTGTGTGTGTGTTGGTTTGTACGTGTGTGTGTGTTGGTTGTAAGTTTGTCTGTGTCTGTGTGTGTTGGTTTGTATGTGTGTGTGTTGGTTTGTACGTGTGTGTGTTGGTTTGTATATGTGCGTGTGTCTTTGTTTGTACGTGTGTTCGTGTGTGTGTTGGTTTGTACCTGTGTGTGAGTGTTGGTTGTACGTATGTGTGTGTTTGTGTGTTGGTCTGTATGTGTGTGTGTGTTGGATTGTATGTGTGTGTGTTGGTTTTTACGTGTGTGTGTGTCTGTGTATGTAGGTTTGTACGTGTGTGTGTGTTGGTTTGTACATGTGTGTGTGTCTGTGTGTGTTGGTTTGTACGTTTGTGTGTGTGTTGGTTTGTACGTGTGTCTGTGGGTTGGTTTGTACGTGTGTGTGTTGGTGTGTGTGTGTGTGTTGGTTTGTACGTGTGTGTGTGTGTTGCTTTGTACGTGTGTGTGTATGTGCGTTGGTTTGTACTTGTGTGTGTGTCTGTGTGTGTTGGTTTGTACGTGTGTGTGTGATGGTTTATACATGTGTGTGTGTCTGTGTGTAGGTTTGTACGTGTGTGTGTGTTGGTTGGTACGTGTTTTTGTGTGTGTTGGTTTGTACGTGTGTGTGTGTTGGTTTGTATATGTGCGTGTGTCTTGGTTTGTACGTGTGTTCGTTTGTGTGTGTGTTGGTTTGTACCTGTGTGTGTGTGTTGGTTGTACCTGAATGTGTGTCTGTGTGTGTTGGTCTGTATGTGTGTGTGTGTTGGTTTGTACGTGTGTGCGTGTGTTGGTTTGTACGTATTTGTGTGTGTAGGTTTGTATGTGTGTGTGTTGGTTTGTACGTGTGTGTGTGTCTGTGTGTCTATGTTTGTACCTTTGTATGTGTTGGTTTGTATACGTGCGTGTGTCTTGGTTTGTACGTGTGTTCGTGTGTGTGTTGGTTTGTACCTGTGTGTGCGTGTTGGTTGTACGTGTGTGTGTGCATTTGTGTGTTGGTCTGTATGTGTGTGTGTGTTGGTTTGTACGTGTGTGCATGTGTTGGTTTGTATGTATTTGTGTGTGTAGGTTTGTATGTGTCTGTTGGTTTGTACGTGTGTGTGTGTCTGTGTGTCTATGTTTTTACATTTGTATGTGTTGGTTTGTACGTGTGTTTGTGTGTGTTGGTTTGTACGTGTGTGTGTGTCTGTGTGTGTTGGTTTGTATGTGTGAGTGTGTGTTGGTTTGTACGTGTTTGTGTGTCTGTGTGTTGGTTTGTACGTGTGTGTGTGTGTTGGTTGTACGTGTGTGTGTGTCTGTGTGTGTTGGTTTGTATGTTTGTGTGTGTGTGTGTGTGTTGGTTTTTACGTGTGTGTGTATGTTGGTTGTACGTGTGTGTGTGTCTATGTGTGTGTGTGTTTGTGTGTTGGTGTGTATGTGTGTGTTGGTTTGTATGTGTGTGTATGTTGCTTCGTACGTGTGTGTGTGTGTGTTGGTTTGTATGTGTGTGTGTTGATTTGTACATGTGTGTGTGTCTGTGTGTGTAGGTTTGTACGTGTGTGTGTGTTGGTTTGTACATATGTGTTTGTCTGTTTGTGTTGGTTTGTACGTTTGTGTGTGTGTTGGTTTGTACGTGTGTCTTTGGGTTGGTTTGTGTGTGTGTGTTGGTGTGTGTGTGTGTTGGTTTGTACGTGTGTGTGTGCGTTGCTTTGTACATGTGTGTGAGTGTGTGTGTTGGTTTGTATGTGTGTGTGTGTGTTGGTTTGTACGTGTGTGTGTATCTGTGTGTGTTGGTTTGTACGTGTGTGAGTGTTGGTTTGTACGTGTGTGTGTGTCTGTGTGTGTAGGTTTATACGTTTGTACGTGTTGGTTTGTACGTATGTTTGTGTTTGTTGGTTTGTACATGTGTGTGTGTCTGTATGTGTTGGTTCTTAGGTGTGAGTGTATGTTGGTTGTACGTTTGTGTGTGTGTCTGTGTGTCTGTGTGTGTGTGTGTTTGTGTGTTGGTGTGTGTGTGTGTGTTGGTTTGTACGTGTGTGTGTGTGTTGGTTGTAAGTTTGTCTGTGTCTGTGTGTGTTGGTTTGTATGTGTGTGTGTTGGTTTGTATGTGTGTGTGTGTTGGTTTGTATATGTGCGTGTGTCTTGGTTTGTACGTGTGTTCGTGTGTGTGTTGGTTTGTACCTGTGTGTGAGTGTTGGTTGTACGTATGTGTGTGTTTGTGTGTTGGTCTGTATGTGTGTGTGTGTTGGTTTGTATGTGTGTGTGTTGGTTTTTACGTGTGTGTGTGTCTGTGTATGTAGGTTTGTACGTGTGTGTGTGTTGGTTTGTACATGTGTGTGCGTCTGTGTGTGTTGGTTTGTACGTTTGTGTGTGTTGGTTTGTACGTGTGTCTGTGGGTTGGTTTGTACGTGTGTGTGTTGGTGTGTGTGTGTTGGTTTGTACGTGTGTGTGTGTGTTGCTTTGTATGTGTGTGTGTATGTGCGTTGGTTTGTACTTGTGTGTGTGTCTGTGTGTGTTGGTTTGTACGTGTGTGTGTGATGGTTTATACATGTGTGTGTGTCTGTGTGTAGGTTTGTACGTGTGTGTGTGTGTTGGTTGGTACGTGTTTTTGTGTGTGTTGGTTTGTACGTGTGTGTGTGTTGGTTTGTATATGTGCGTGTATCTTGGTTTGTACGTGTGTTCGTTTGTGTGTGCGTTGCTTTGTACGTGTGTGAGTGTGTGTGTTGGTTTGTACGTGTGTGTGTATTTGTGTGTGTTGGTTTGTACGTGTGTGAGTGTTGGTTTGTACGTGTGTGTGTGTCTGTGTGTGTAGGTTTATACGTTTGTACGTGTTGGTTTGTACGTATGTTTGTGTTTGTTGGTTTGTACATGTGTGTGTGTCTGTATGTGTTTGTTCTTAGGTGTGAGTGTATGTTGGTTGTACGTTTGTGTGTGTGTGTCTGTGTGTCTGTGTGTGTGTGTGTTTGTGTGTTGGTGTGTGTGTGTGTGTTGGTTTGTACGTGTGTGTGTGTTGGTTGTAAGTTTGTCTGTGTCTGTGTGTGTTGGTTTGTATGTGTGTGTGTTGGTTTGTACGTGTGTGTGTGTTGGTTTGTATATGTGCGTGTGTCTTGGTTTGTACGTGTGTTCGTGTGTGTGTTGGTTTGTACCTGTGTGTGAGTGTTGGTTGTACGTATGTGTGTGTTTGTGTGTTGGTCTGTATGTGTGTGTGTGTTGGTTTGTATGTGTGTGTGTTGGTTTTTACATGTGTGTGTGTCTGTGTATGTAGGTTTGTATGTGTGTGTGTGTTGGTTTGTACATGTGTGTGCGTCTGTGTGTGTTGGTTTGTACGTTTGTGTGTGTGTTGGTTTGCACGTATGTCTGTGGGTTGGTTTGTACGTGTGTGTGTTGGTGTGTGTGTGTGTTGGTTTGTACGTGTGTGTGTGTGTTGCTTTGTACGTGTGTGTGTATGTGCGTTGGTTTGTACTTGTGTGTGTGTCTGTGTGTGTTGGTTTGTACGTGTGTGTGTGATGGTTTATACATGTGTGTGTGTCTGTGTGTAGGTTTGTACGTGTGTGTGTGTTGGTTGGTACGTGTTTTTGTGTGTGTTGGTTTGTACGTGTGTGTGTGTTGGTTTGTATATGTGCATGTGTCTTGGTTTGTACGTGTGTTCGTTTGTGTGTGTGTTGGTTTGTACCTGTGTGTGTGTGTTGGTTGTACCTGAATGTGTGTCTGTGTGTGTTGGTCTGTATGTGTGTGTGTGTTGGTTTGTACGTGTGTGCGTGTGTTGGTTTGTACGTATTTGTGTGTGTAGGTTCGTATGTGTGTGTGTTGGTTTGTACGTGTGTGTGTGTCTGTGTGTCTATGTTTGTACCTTTGTATGTGTTGGTTTGTATATGTGCGTGTGTCTTGGTTTGTACGTGTGTTCGTGTGTGTGTTGGTTTGTACCTGTGTGTGCATGTTGGTTGTACGTGTGTGTGAGTGTTGGTTGTACGTGTGTGTGTGTCTGTGTGTGTTGGTCTGTATGTGTGTGTGTGTTGGTTTGTACGTGTGTGTGTGTGTTGGTTTGTACGTATTTGTGTGTGTAGGTTTGTATGTGTGTGTGTTGGTTTGTACGTGTGTGTGTGTCTGTGTGTTTATGTTTGTACATTTGTATGTGTTGGTTTGTACGTGTGTTTGTGCGTGTTGGTTTGTACGTGTGTGTGTGTCTGTGTGTGTTGGTTTTTACGTGTGTGTGTATGTTGGTTGTACGTGTGTGTGTCTATGTGTGTGTGTGTTTGTGTGTTGGTGTGTATGTTTGTGTTGGTTTGTATGTGTGTGTATGTTGCTTTGTACGTGTGTGTGTGTGTGTTGGTTTGTATGTGTGTGTGTTGATTTGTACATGTGTGTGTGTCTGTGTGTGTAGGTTTGTACGTGTGTGTGTGTTGGTTTGTACATATGTGTTTGTCTGTTTGTGTTGGTTTGTACGTTTGTGTGTGTGTTGGTTTGTACGTGTGTCTGTGGGTTGGTTTGTGTGTGTGTTGGTGTGTGTGTGTGTGTTGCTTTGTACGTGTGTGTGTGCGTTGCTTTGTACATGTGTGAGTGTGTGTGTTGGTTTGTATGTGTGTGTGTGTGTGTGTGCTGGTTTGTACATGTGTGTGTATCTGTGTGTGTTGGTTTGTACGTGTGTGTGTGTTGGTTTGTACGTGTGTGTGTGTCTGTGTGTGTAGGTTTATACGTTTGTACGTGTTGGTTTGTACGTATGTTTGTGTTTGATGGTTTGTACATGTGTGTGTGTCTGTATGTGTTTGTTCTTAGGTGTGAGTGTATGTTGGTTGTACGTTTGTGTGTGTGTCTGTGTGTCTGTGTGTGTGTGTGTTTGTGTGTTGGTGTGTGTGTGTGTGTTGGTTTGTACGTGTGTGTGTGTGTGTTGGTTGTAAGTTTGTCTGTGTCTGTGTGTGTTGGTTTGTATGTGTGTGTGTTGGTTTGTACGTGTGTGTGTTGGTTTGTATATGTGCGTGTGTCTTGGTTTGTACGTGTGTTCGTGTGTGTGTTGGTTTGTACCTGTGTGTGAGTGTTGGTTGTACGTATGTGTGTGTTTGTGTGTTGGTCTGTATGTGTGTGTGTGTTGGATTGTATGTGTGTGTGTTGGTTTTTACGTGTGTGTGTGTCTGTGTATGTAGGTTTGTACGTGTGTGTGTGTTGGTTTGTACATGTGTGTGTGTCTGTGTGTGTTGGTTTGTACGTTTGTGTGTGTGTTGGTTTGTACGTGTGTCTGTGGGTTGGTTTGTACGTGTGTGTGTTGGTGTGTGTGTGTGTGTTGGTTTGTACGTGTGTGTGTGTGTTGGTTTGTACGTGTGTGTGTATGTGCGTTGGTTTGTACTTGTGTGTGTGTTGGTTTGTACGTGTGTGCGTGTGTTGGTTTTTACGTATTTGTGTGTGTAGGTTTGTATGTGTGTGTGTTGGTTTGTACGTGTGTGTGTGTCTGTGTGTTTATGTTTGTACATTTGTATGTGTTGGTTTGTACGTGTGTTTGTGCGTGTTGGTTTGTACGTGTGTGTGTGTCTGTGTGTGTTGGTTTTTACGTGTGTGTGTATGTTGGTTGTACGTGTGTGTGTCTATGTGTGTGTGTGTTTGTGTGTTGGTGTGTATGTTTGTGTTGGTTTGTATGTGTGTGTATGTTGCTTTGTACGTGTGTGTGTGTGTGTTGGTTTGTATGTGTGTGTGTTGATTTGTACATGTGTGTGTGTCTGTGTGTGTAGGTTTGTACGTGTGTGTGTGTGTTGGTTTGTACATATGTGTTTGTCTGTTTGTGTTGGTTTGTACGTTTGTGTGTGTGTTGGTTTGTACGTGTGTCTGTGGGTTGGTTTGTGTGTGTGTGTTGGTGTGTGTGTGTGTGTTGCTTTGTACGTGTGTGTGTGCGTTGCTTTGTACATGTGTGAGTGTGTGTGTTGGTTTGTATGTGTGTGTGTGTGTGTGTGCTGGTTTGTACATGTGTGTGTATCTGTGTGTGTTGGTTTGTACGTGTGTGTGTGTTGGTTTGTACGTGTGTGTGTGTCTGTGTGTGTAGGTTTGTACGTTTGTACGTGTTGGTTTGTACGTATGTTTGTGTTTGATGGTTTGTACATGTGTGTGTGTCTGTATGTGTTTGTTCTTAGGTGTGAGTGTATGTTGGTTGTACGTTTGTGTGTGTGTCTGTGTGTCTGTGTGTGTGTGTGTTTGTGTGTTGGTGTGTGTGTGTGTGTTGGTTTGTACGTGTGTGTGTGTGTTGGTTGTAAGTTTGTCTGTGTCTGTGTGTGTTGGTTTGTATGTGTGTGTGTTGGTTTGTACGTGTGTGTGTTGGTTTGTATATGTGCGTGTGTCTTGGTTTGTACGTGTGTTCGTGTGTGTGTTGGTTTGTACCTGTGTGTGAGTGTTGGTTGTACGTATGTGTGTGTTTGTGTGTTGGTCTGTATGTGTGTGTGTGTTGGATTGTATGTGTGTGTGTTGGTTTTTACGTGTGTGTGTGTCTGTGTATGTAGGTTTGTACGTGTGTGTGTGTTGGTTTGTACATGTGTGTGTGTCTGTGTGTGTTGGTTTGTACGTTTGTGTGTGTGTTGGTTTGTACGTGTGTCTGTGGGTTGGTTTGTACGTGTGTGTGTTGGTGTGTGTGTGTGTGTTGGTTTGTACGTGTGTGTGTGTGTTGCTTTGTACGTGTGTGTGTATGTGCGTTGGTTTGTACTTGTGTGTGTGTCTGTGTGTGTTGGTTTGTACGTGTGTGTGTGATGGTTTATACATGTGTGTGTGTCTGTGTGTAGGTTTGTACGTGTGTGTGTGTTGGTTGGTACGTGTTTTTGTGTGTGTTGGTTTGTACGTGTGTGTGTGTTGGTTTGTATATGTGCGTGTGTCTTGGTTTGTACGTGTGTTCGTTTGTGTGTGTGTTGGTTTGTACCTGTGTGTGTGTGTTGGTTGTACCTGAATGTGTGTCTGTGTGTGTTGGTCTGTATGTGTGTGTGTGTTGGTTTGTACGTGTGTGCGTGTGTTGGTTTGTACGTATTTGTGTGTGTAGGTTTGTATGTGTGTGTGTTGGTTTGTACGTGTGTGTGTGTCTGTGTGTCTATGTTTGTACCTTTGTATGTGTTGGTTTGTATATGTGCGTGTGTCTTGGTTTGTACGTGTGTTCGTGTGTGTGTTGGTTTGTACCTGTGTGTGCGTGTTGGTTGTACGTGTGTGTGTGTGCATTTGTGTGTTGGTCTGTATGTGTGTGTGTGTTGGTTTGTACGTGTGTGCATGTGTTGGTTTGTATGTATTTGTGTGTGTAGGTTTGTATGTGTCTGTTGGTTTGTACGTGTGTGTGTGTCTGTGTGTCTATGTTTTTACATTTGTATGTGTTGGTTTGTACGTGTGTTTGTGTGTGTTGGTTTGTACGTGTGTGTGTGTCTGTGTGTGTTGGTTTGTATGTGTGAGTGTGTGTTGGTTTGTACGTGTTTGTGTGTCTGTGTGTTGGTTTGTACGTGTGTGTGTGTGTTGGTTGTACGTGTGTGTGTGTCTGTGTGTGTTGGTTTGTATGTTTGTGTGTGTGTGTGTTGGTTTTTACGTGTGTGTGTGTGTGTTGGTTTGTACGTGTGTGTGTATCTGTGTGTGTTGGTTTGTACGTGTGTGAGTGTCTGTGTGTGTAGGTTTATACGTTTGTACGTGTTGGTTTGTACGTATGTTTGTGTTTGTTGGTTTGTACATGTGTGTGTGTCTGTATGTGTTGGTTCTTAGGTGTGAGTGTATGTTGGTTGTACGATTGTGTGTGTGTCTGTGTGTCTGTGTGTGTGTGTGTGTGTGTGTTGGTGTGTGTGTGTGTTGGTTTGTACGTGTGTGTGTGCGTTGCTTTGTACATGTGTGTGAGTGTGTGTGTTGGTTTGTATGTGTGTGTGTGTGTGTTGGTTTGTACGTGTGTGTGTATCTGTGTGTTTTGGTTTGTACGTGTGTGTGTGTCTGTGTGTGTAGGTTTATACGTTTGTACGTGTTGGTTTGTACGTATGTTTGTGTTTGTTGGTTTGTACATGTGTGTGTGTCTGTATGTGTTGGTTCTTAGGTGTGAGTGTATGTTGGTTGTACGTTTGTGTGTGTGTCTGTGTGTCTGTGTGTGTGTGTGTTTGTGTGTTGGTGTGTGTGTGTGTGTTGGTTTGTACGTGTGTGTGTGTTGGTTGTAAGTTTGTCTGTGTCTGTGTGTGTTGGTTTGTATGTGTGTGTGTTGGTTTGTACGTGTGTGTGTGTTGGTTTGTATATGTGCGTGTGTCTTGGTTTGTACGTGTGTTCGTGTGTGTGTTGGTTTGTACCTGTGTGTGAGTGTTGGTTGTACGTATGTGTGTGTTTGTGTGTTGGTCTGTATGTGTGTGTGTGTTGGTTTGTATGTGTGTGTGTTGGTTTTTACGTGTGTGTGTGTCTGTGTATGTAGGTTTGTACGTGTGTGTGTGTTGGTTTGTACATGTGTGTGCGTCTGTGTGTGTTGGTTTGTACGTTTGTGTGTGTTGGTTTGTACGTGTGTCTGTGGGTTGGTTTGTACGTGTGTGTGTTGGTGTGTGTGTGTTGGTTTGTACGTGTGTGTGTGTGTTGCTTTGTACGTGTGTGTGTATGTGCGTTGGTTTGTACTTGTGTGTGTGTCTGTGTGTGTTGGTTTGTACGTGTGTGTGTGATGGTTTATACATGTGTGTGTGTCTGTGTGTAGGTTTGTACGTGTGTGTGTGTGTTGGTTGGTACGTGTTTTTGTGTGTGTTGGTTTGTACGTGTGTGTGTGTTGGTTTGTATATGTGCGTGTATCTTGGTTTGTACGTGTGTTCGTTTGTGTGTGCGTTGCTTTGTACGTGTGTGAGTGTGTGTGTTGGTTTGTACGTGTGTGTGTATCTGTGTGTGTTGGTTTGTACGTGTGTGAGTGTTGGTTTGTACGTGTGTGTGTGTCTGTGTGTGTAGGTTTATACGTTTGTACGTGTTGGTTTGTACGTATGTTTGTGTTTGTTGGTTTGTACATGTGTGTGTGTCTGTATGTGTTTGTTCTTAGGTGTGAGTGTATGTTGGTTGTACGTTTGTGTGTGTGTGTCTGTGTGTCTGTGTGTGTGTGTGTTTGTGTGTTGGTGTGTGTGTGTGTGTTGGTTTGTACGTGTGTGTGTGTTGGTTGTAAGTTTGTCTGTGTCTGTGTGTGTTGGTTTGTATGTGTGTGTGTTGGTTTGTACGTGTGTGTGTGTTGGTTTGTATATGTGCGTGTGTCTTGGTTTGTACGTGTGTTCGTGTGTGTGTTGGTTTGTACCTGTGTGTGAGTGTTGGTTGTACGTATGTGTGTGTTTGTGTGTTGGTCTGTATGTGTGTGTGTGTTGGTTTGTATGTGTGTGTGTTGGTTTTTACATGTGTGTGTGTCTGTGTATGTTGGTTTGTACGTGTGTGTGTGTTGGTTTGTACATGTGTGTGCGTCTGTGTGTGTTGGTTTGTACGTTTGTGTGTGTGTTGGTTTGTACGTATGTCTGTGGGTTGGTTTGTACGTGTGTGTGTTGGTGTGTGTGTGTGTTGGTTTGTACGTGTGTGTGTGTTGCTTTGTACGTGTGTGTGTATGTGCGTTGGTTTGTACTTGTGTGTGTGTCTGTGTGTGTTGGTTTGTACGTGTGTGTGTGATGGTTTATACATGTGTGTGTGTCTGTGTGTAGGTTTGTACGTGTGTGTGTGTTGGTTGGTACGTGTTTTTGTGCGTGTTGGTTTGTACGTGTGTGTGTGTTGGTTTGTATATGTGCATGTGTCTTGGTTTGTACGTGTGTTCGTTTGTGTGTGTGTTGGTTTGTACCTGTGTGTGTGTGTTGGTTGTACCTGAATGTGTGTCTGTGTGTGTTGGTCTGTATGTGTGTGTGTGTTGGTTTGTACGTGTGTGCGTGTGTTGGTTTGTACGTATTTGTGTGTATAGGTTCGTATGTGTGTGTGTTGGTTTGTACGTGTGTGTGTGTCTGTGTGTCTATGTTTGTACCTTTGTATGTGTTGGTTTGTATATGTGCGTGTGTCTTGGTTTGTACATGTGTTCGTGTGTGTGTTGGTTTGTACCTGTGTGTGCATGTTGGTTGTACGTGTGTGTGAGTGTTGGTTGTACGTGTGTGTGTGTCTGTGTGTGTTGGTCTGTATGTGTGTGTGTGTTGGTTTGTACGTGTGTGCGTGTGTTGGTTTGTACGTATTTGTGTGTGTAGGTTTGTATGTGTGTGTGTTGGTTTGTACGTGTGTGTGTGTCTGTGTGTTTATGTTTGTACATTTGTATGTGTTGGTTTGTACGTGTGTTTGTGCGTGTTGGTTTGTACGTGTGTGTGTGTCTGTGTGTGTTGGTTTTTACGTGTGTGTGTATGTTGGTTGTACGTGTGTGTGTCTATGTGTGTGTGTGTTTGTGTGTTGGTGTGTATGTTTGTGTTGGTTTGTATGTGTGTGTATGTTGCTTTGTACGTGTGTGTGTGTGTGTTGGTTTGTATGTGTGTGTGTTGATTTGTACATGTGTGTGTGTCTGTGTGTGTAGGTTTGTACGTGTGTGTGTGTTGGTTTGTACATATGTGTTTGTCTGTTTGTGTTGGTTTGTACGTTTGTGTGTGTGTTGGTTTGTACGTGTGTCTGTGGGTTGGTTTGTGTGTGTGTTGGTGTGTGTGTGTGTGTTGCTTTGTACGTGTGTGTGTGCGTTGCTTTGTACATGTGTGAGTGTGTGTGTTGGTTTGTATGTGTGTGTGTGTGTGTGTGCTGGTTTGTACATGTGTGTGTATCTGTGTGTGTTGGTTTGTACGTGTGTGTGTGTTGGTTTGTACGTGTGTGTGTGTCTGTGTGTGTAGGTTTATACGTTTGTACGTGTTGGTTTGTACGTATGTTTGTGTTTGATGGTTTGTACATGTGTGTGTGTCTGTATGTGTTTGTTCTTAGGTGTGAGTGTATGTTGGTTGTACGTTTGTGTGTGTGTCTGTGTGTCTGTGTGTGTGTGTGTTTGTGTGTTGGTGTGTGTGTGTGTGTTGGTTTGTACGTGTGTGTGTGTGTTGGTTGTAAGTTTGTCTGTGTCTGTGTGTGTTGGTTTGTATGTGTGTGTGTTGGTTTGTACGTGTGTGTGTTGGTTTGTATATGTGCGTGTGTCTTGGTTTGTACGTGTGTTCGTGTGTGTGTTGGTTTGTACCTGTGTGTGAGTGTTGGTTGTACGTATGTGTGTGTTTGTGTGTTGGTCTGTATGTGTGTGTGTGTTGGATTGTATGTGTGTGTGTTGGTTTTTACGTGTGTGTGTGTCTGTGTATGTAGGTTTGTACGTGTGTGTGTGTTGGTTTGTACATGTGTGTGTGTCTGTGTGTGTTGGTTTGTACGTTTGTGTGTGTGTTGGTTTGTACGTGTGTCTGTGGGTTGGTTTGTACGTGTGTGTGTTGGTGTGTGTGTGTGTGTTGGTTTGTACGTGTGTGTGTGTGTTGCTTTGTACGTGTGTGTGTATGTGCGTTGGTTTGTACTTGTGTGTGTGTCTGTGTGTGTTGGTTTGTACGTGTGTGTGTGATGGTTTATACATGTGTGTGTGTCTGTGTGTAGGTTTGTACGTGTGTGTGTGTTGGTTGGTACGTGTTTTTGTGTGTGTTGGTTTGTACGTGTGTGTGTGTTGGTTTGTATATGTGCGTGTGTCTTGGTTTGTACGTGTGTTCGTTTGTGTGTGTGTTGGTTTGTACCTGTGTGTGTGTGTTGGTTGTACCTGAATGTGTGTCTGTGTGTGTTGGTCTGTATGTGTGTGTGTGTTGGTTTGTACGTGTGTGCGTGTGTTGGTTTGTACGTATTTGTGTGTGTAGGTTTGTATGTGTGTGTGTTGGTTTGTACGTGTGTGTGTGTCTGTGTGTCTATGTTTGTACCTTTGTATGTGTTGGTTTGTATATGTGCGTGTGTCTTGGTTTGTACGTGTGTTCGTGTGTGTGTTGGTTTGTACCTGTGTGTGAGTGTTGGTTGTACGTGTGTGTGTGCATTTGTGTGTTGGTCTGTATGTGTGTGTGTGTTGGTTTGTACGTGTGTGCATGTGTTGGTTTGTATGTATTTGTGTGTGTAGGTTTGTATGTGTCTGTTGGTTTGTACGTGTGTGTGTGTCTGTGTGTCTATGTTTTTACATTTGTATGTGTTGGTTTGTACGTGTGTTTGTGTGTGTTGGTTTGTACGTGTGTGTGTGTCTGTGTGTGTTGGTTTGTATGTGTGAGTGTGTGTTGGTTTGTACGTGTTTGTGTGTCTGTGTGTTGGTTTGTACGTGTGTGTGTGTGTTGGTTGTACGTGTGTGTGTGTCTGTGTGTGTTGGTTTGTATGTTTGTGTGTGTGTGTGTGTGTTGGTTTTACGTGTGTGTGTATGTTGGTTGTACGTGTGTGTGTGTCTATGTGTGTGTGTGTTTGTGTGTTGGTGTGTGTGTGTGTGTTGGTTTGTATGTGTGTGTATGTTGCTTTGTACGTGTGTGTGTGTGTGTTGGTTTGTATGTGTGTGTGTTGATTTGTACATGTGTGTGTGTCTGTGTGTGTAGGTTTGTACGTGTGTGTGTGTGTTGGTTTGTACATATGTGTTTGTCTGTTTGTGTTGGTTTGTACGTTTGTGTGTGTGTTGGTTTGTACGTGTGTCTGTGGGTTGGTTTGTGTGTGTGTGTTGGTGTGTGTGTGTGTGTTGCTTTGTACGTGTGTGTGTGCGTTGCTTTGTACATGTGTGAGTGTGTGTGTTGGTTTGTATGTGTGTGTGTGTGTGTGCTGGTTTGTACATGTGTGTGTATCTGTGTGTGTTGGTTTGTACGTGTGAGTGTGGTTGTACGTGTGTGTGTGTCTGGTGTGTAGGTTACGTTTGTACGTGTTGGTTTGTACGTATGTTTGTGTTTGATGGTTTGTACATGTGTGTGTGTCTGTATGTGTTGGTTCTTAGGTGTGAGTGTATGTTGGTTGTACGTTTGTGTGTGTGTCTGTGTGTCTGTGTGTGTGTGTGTTTGTGTGTTGGTGTGTGTGTGTGTGTTGGTTTGTACGTGTGTGTGTGTTGGTTGTAAGTTTGTCTGTGTCTGTGTGTGTTGGTTTGTATGTGTGTGTGTTGGTTTGTACGTGTGTGTGTGTTGGTTTGTATATGTGCGTGTGTCTTGGTTTGTACGTGTGTTCGTGTGTGTGTTGGTTTGTACCTGTGTGTGAGTGTTGGTTGTACGTATGTGTGTGTTTGTGTGTTGGTCTGTATGTGTGTGTGTGTTGGTTTGTATGTGTGTGTGTTGGTTTTTACGTGTGTGTGTGTCTGTGTATGTAGGTTTGTACGTGTGTGTGTGTTGGTTTGTACATGTGTGTGCGTCTGTGTGTGTTGGTTTGTACGTTTGTGTGTGTGTTGGTTTGTACGTGTGTCTGTGGGTTGGTTTGTACGTGTGTGTGTTGGTGTGTGTGTGTGTTGGTTTGTACGTGTGTGTGTGTGTTGCTTTGTACGTGTGTGTGTATGTGCGTTGGTTTGTACTTGTGTGTGTGTCTGTGTGTGTTGGTTTGTACGTGTGTGTGTGATGGTTTATACATGTGTGTGTGTCTGTGTGTAGGTTTGTACGTGTGTGTGTGTTGGTTGGTACGTGTTTTTGTGTGTGTTGGTTTGTAGTGTGTGTGTGTTGGTTTGTATATGTGCATGTGTCTTGGTTTGTACGTGTGTTCGTTTGTGTGTGTGTTGGTTTGTACCTGTGTGTGTGTGTTGGTTGTACCTGAATGTGTGTCTGTGTGTGTTGGTCTGTATGTGTGTGTGTGTTGGTTTGTACGTGTGTGCGTGTGTTGGTTTGTACGTATTTGTGTGTGTAGGTTTGTATGTGTGTGTGTTGGTTTGTACGTGTGTGTGTGTCTGTGTGTCTATGTTTGTACCTTTGTATGTGTTGGTTTGTATATGTGCGTGTGTCTTGGTTTGTACGTGTGTTCGTGTGTGTGTTGGTTTGTACCTGTGTGTGCCTGTTGGTTGTACGTGTGTGTGTGCATTTGTGTGTTGGTCTGTATGTGTGTGTGTGTTGGTTTGTACGTGTGTGCATGTGTTGGTTTGTATGTATTTGTGTGTGTAGGTTTGTATGTGTCTGTTGGTTTGTACGTGTGTGTGTGTCTGTGTGTCTATGTTTTTACATTTGTATGTGTTGGTTTGTACGTGTGTTTGTGTGTGTTGATTTGTACGTGTGTGTGTGTCTGTGTGTGTTGGTTTGTATGTGTGAGTGTGTGTTGGTTTGTACGTGTTTGTGTGTCTGTGTGTTGGTTTGTACGTGTGTTTGTGTGTTTGTTGTACGTGTGTGTGTGTCTGTGTGTGTTGGTTTGTATGTTTGTGTGTGTGTGTGTGTTGGTTTTTACGTGTGTGTGTATGTTGGTTGTACGTGTGTGTGTGTCTATGTGTGTGTGTGTTTGTGTGTTGGTGTGTATGTGTGTGTTGGTTTGTATGTGTGTGTATGTTGCTTCGTACGTGTGTGTGTGTGTTGGTTTGTTTGTGTGTGTGTTGATTTGTAGATGTGTGTGTGTCTGTGTGTGTAGGTTTGTACGTGTGTGTGTGTTGGTTTGTACATATGTGTTTGTCTGTTTGTGTTGGTTTGTACGTTTGTGTGTGTGTTGGTTTGTACGTGTGTCTTTGGGTTGGTTTGTGTGTGTGTGTTGGTGTGTGTGTGTGTTTGGTTTGTACGTGTGTGTGTGCGTTGCTTTGTACGTGTGTGAGTGTGTGTGTTGGTTTGTATGTGTGTGTGTGTGTTGGTGTGTGTGTGTTGGTTTGTACGTGTGTGTGTGTTGGTTGGTACGTGTTTTGTGGTGTGTTGGTTTGTACGTGTGTGTGTGTTGGTTTGTATATGTGCATGTGTCTTGGTTTGTACGTGTGTTCGTTTGTGTGTGTGTATGGTTTGTACCTGTGTGTGTGTGTTGGTTGTACCTGAATGTGTGTCTGTGTGTGTTGGTCTGTATGTGTGTGTGTGTTGGTTTTTACGTGTGTGTGTATGTTGGTTGTACGTGTGTGTGTGTCTATGTGTGTGTGTGTTTGTCTGTTGGTGTGTATGAGTGTGTTGGTTTGTACGTGTGTGTGTGTTGCTTTGTACGTGTGTGTGTGTGTGTTGGTTTGTACGTGTGTGTCTCGATTTGTACGTGTGTGTGTGTCTGTGTGTGTAGGTTTGTACGTGTGTGTGTTGGTTTGTACTTGTGTGTGTCTGTGTGTGTTTGTTTGTACGTTTGTGTGTGTGTTGGTTTGTACATCTGTCTGTGGGTTGGTTTGTACGTGTGTGTTGGTGTGTGTGTGTGTGTTGGTTTGTACGTGTGTGTGTGTTGCTTTGTACGTGTGTGAGTGTGTGTGTTGGTTTGTATGTGTGTGTGTGTGTTTTGTACATGTGTGTGTATCTGTGTGTGTTGGTTTGTACATGTGTGTGTGTTGGTTTGTACGTGTTTGTGTGTCTGTGTGTGTAGGTTTGTACGTTTGCATGTGTTGGTTTGTACGTGTGTTTGTGTTTGTTGGTTTGTACATGTGTGTGTGTCTGTGTGTGTTGGTTTTTACGTGTGAGTGTATGTTGGTTTTACGTGTGTGTGTGTGTCTGCGTGTCTGTGTGTGTGTGTGTTTGTGTGTTGGTGTGTGTGTGTGTGTTATTTTGTACATGTGTGTGTGTGGTTGTAAGTGTGTCTGTGTCTGTGTGTGTTGGTTTGTATGTGTGTGTATGTTGGTTTGTAAGTGTGTGTGCGTTGGTTTGTAAATGTGCTTGTGTCTTGGTTTGTACGTGTGTTCGTGTGTGTGCTGGTTTCTACTTGTGTGTGTGTGTTGGTTGTACGAGTGTGTGTGTCTGTGTGTGTTGGTTTGTATTTGTGTGTGTGTTGGTTTGTACGTGTGTGTGTGTGTTGGTTTGTACGTGTGTGTGTGTGTGGGTTTGTATGTGTGTTGGTTTCTACGTGTGTGTGTCTGTGTGTGTGTGTTGGTGTGTGTGTGTGTGTTGGTTTGTATGTGTGTGTGTGTGTTGCTTTGTACGTGTGTGTGTGTGTGTTGGTTTCTATGTGTGCGTGTGTGCGTTGGTTTGTACTTGTGTGTGTGTCTGTGTGTTGGTTTGTACGTGTGTGTGTGTTGGTTTGTACAGGTGGTGTGTCTGTGTGTAAGTTTGTACGTGTGTGTGCGTTGGTTTGTACCTGTGTTTGTGTGTGTTGGTTTGTACCTGTGTGTGTGTGTCTGTGTGTGTTGGTCTGTATGTGTGTGTGTGTGTTGGTTTGTACGTGTGTGTGTGTTGGTTCTACGTGAGTGTGTGTTGGTTTGTATTTGTGTGTGTGTTGGTTTGTACGTGTGTGTGTGTCTGTGTGAGTAGGTTTTACGTGTGTGTGTGTTGGTTTGTACTTGTGTGTGCGTCTGTGTGTGTTGGTTTTACGTGTGTGTGTGTTGGTTTGTACGTAATTGTGTGTGTTGGTTTATACGTGTGTGTGTTATGGTTTGTACGTGTGTGTGTGTGTCTATGTGTGTGTGTGTTTGTGTGTTGGTGTGTATGTGTGTGTTGGTTTGTATGTGTGTGTATGTTGCGTTGTACGTGTGTGTGTGTGTTGGTTTGTATGTGTGTGTGTTGATTTGTACATGTGTGTGTGTGTGTGTGTGTAGGTTTGTACGTGTGTGTGTGTTGGTTTGTACATATGTGTTTGTCTGTTTGTGTTGGTTTGTACGTTTGTGTGTGTGTTGGTTTGTACGTGTGTCTTTGGGTTTGTTTGTGTGTGTGTGTTGGTGTGTGTGTGTGTTGGTTTGTACGTGTGTGTGCGTTGCTTTGTACGTGTGTGTGTATCTGTGTGTGTTGGTTTGTATGTGTGTGAGTGTTGGTTTGTACGTGTGTGTGTGTCTGTGTGTGTAGGTTTATACGTTTGTACGTGTTGGTTTGTACGTATGTTTGTGTTTGTTGGTTTGTACATGTATGTGTTGGTTCTTAGGTGTGAGTGTATGTTGGTTGTACGTGTGTGTGTGTGTCTGTGTGTGTGTGTGTGTGTGTGTTTGTGTGTTGGTTTGTGTGTGTGTGTTGGTTTGTACGTGTGTGTGTGTTGGTTGTAAGTGTGTCTGTGTCTGTGTGTGTTGGTTTGTATGTGTGTGTGTTGGTTTGTACGTGTGTGTGTGTTGGTTTGTATATGTGCGTGTGTCTTGGTTTGTACGTGTGTTCGTGTGTGTGTTGGTTTGTACGTGTGTGTGAGTGTTGGTTGTACGTGTGTGTGTGTCTGTGTGTGTTGGTCTGTATGTGTGTGTGTGTTGGTTTGTACGTGCGTGCGTGTGTTGGTTTGTACGTATTTGTGTGTGTAGGTTTGTATGTGTGTGTGTTGGTTTGTACGTGTGTGTGTGTGTCTGTGTGTGTTGGTCTGTATGTGTGTGTGTGTGTTGGTTTGTACGTGTTTGTGTGTCTGTGTGTGTTGGTTTGTACGTGTGTGTGTGTTGGTTCTACGTGAGTGTGTGTTGGTTTGTATTTGTGTGTGTGTTGGTTTGTACGTGTGTGTGTGTCTGTGTGAGTAGGTTTGTACGTGTGTGTGTGTTGGTTTGTACTTGTGTGTGCGTCTGTGTGTGTTGGTTTTTACGCGTGTGTGTGTGTTGGTTTGTACGCATTTGTGTGTGTTGGTTTGTACGTGTGTGTGTGCGTTGCTTTGTACATGTGTGAGTGTGTGTGTTGGTTTGTATGTGTGTGTGTGTGTGTGTTGGTTTGTACGTGTGTGTGTATCTGTGTGTGTTGGTTTGTACGTGTGTGTGTGTTTGTGTTGGTGTGTGTGTGTGTTGGTTTGTACGTGTGTGTGTGTTGGTTTGTATGTGTGTGTGTGTGTGTTGGTTTGTATGTGTGTGTGTGTCTGTGTGTGTAGGTTTGTACGTGTGTGTGTGTGTTGGTTTGTATGTATGCTTGTGTGTGTTGGTTTGTACGTGTGTGTGTGTCTGGGTGGGTTGGTTTGTACATGTGTGTTTGTGTTGGTTGTACGTGGGTTTGTGTCTGTGTGTGTTGGTTTGTATGTGTGTGTGTGTTGGTTTGTACTTGTGTGTGTGTGTGTTGGTTTGTATGTGTTCGTGTGTGTGTTGGTTTGTACCTGTGTGTGTGTGTTGGTTTTATATGTGTGTGTGTCTGTGTGTGTTGGTTTGTATGTGTGTGTGTGTGCTGGTTTTTACGTGTGTGTGTTGGTTTGTACGTGTGTGTGTGTATGTGTGTTGGTTTGTATGCGTGCGTGTGTCTTGGTTTCTACGTGTGTGTGTGTGTGTGTGTGTGTGTGTGCTGGTTTGTATGAGTGGGTGAGTTTGGTTTGTGCGTGTGTGTGTGTGTTGGTTTGTACGTGTGTGTGTAGGTTTGTAAGTGTGTGTGTGTCTGTGTGACTACGTTTGTACGTTTGTATGTGTTGGTTTCTACGTGTGTTTGTGCGTGCTGGTTTGTACGTGCGTGTGTGTCTGTGTGTGATGGTTTGTACGTGTGTGTGTGTGTTGGTGGTACGTGTGTGTGTGACTGTGTGTGTTGCATGTATGTGTGTTTGTGTGTTGGTTTGTACGTGTGTGTGTGTGTTGGTTTGTATATGTTCGTGTGTCTTGGTTTGTACGTGTTTTCGTGGGTGTGTTGGTTTGTACCTGTGTGTGTGTGTTGGTTGTACATGTTTGTGTGTCTGTGTGTGTTTGTTTGTATATGTGTGTGTGTGAGTGTGTGATGGTTTGTACGTGTGTGTGTGTGTTGGTTTTTACGTGTGTGTGTCTGTGTGTGTTGGTTTGTACGTGTGTGTGTGTTGCTTTGTATGTGTGAGTGTGTTTTGGTTTGTATGTGTGTGTGTGCGTTTGTTTGTATATGTTCGTGTGTCTTGGTTTGTACGTGTTTTCGTGGGTGTGTTGGTTTGTACCTGTGTGTGTGTGTTGGTTGTTCATGTTTGTGTGTCTGTGTGTGTTTGTTTGTATATGTGTGTGTGTGAGTGTGTGTTGGTTTGTACGTGTGTGTGTGTGGTGGTTTTTACGTGTGTGTGTGTCTGTGTGTGTTGGTTTGTACGTGTGTGTGTGTCGGTTTGTAAGTGTGTGTGTCTGTTGGTTTGTACGTGTGTCTGTGGGTTGGTTTGTACGTGTGAGCGTTGGTGTCTGTGTGTGTATTGGTTTGTACGTGTGTGTGTGTGTGTGTGTGTGTGTGTGTGTGTGTGTGTTGCTTTGTACGTGTATGAGTGTGTGTGTTGGTTTGTATGTGTGTGTGTGTCTGTTGGTTTGTACGTGTGTGTGTGTCTGTGTGTTGGTTTGTACATGTGTGTGTGTTGCTTTCTACGTGTGTGTGTGTGTGTGTGTTGGTTTGTATGTGTGTGTGTCGGTTTGTACGTGTGTGTGTGTCTGTGTATATAGGTTTGTATCTGTGTGTGTTGGTTTGTACATGTGTGTGTCTGTGTGTGTTTGTTTGTACGTTTGCGTGTGTGTTGGTTTGTACGTCTGTCTGTGTGTTGGTTTGTACGTGTGTGTGTTGGTGTGTGTGTGTGTGTTGGTTTGTACGTGTGTGTGTGTGTTGCTTTGTACGTGTGTGTGTGTATGTGCGTTGGTTTGTACTTTTGTGTGTGCCTGTCTGTGTTGGTTTGTACGTGTGTGTGTGATGGTTTGTACATGTGTGTGTGTCTGTGTGTAGGTTTGTACGTGTGTGTGTGTTGGTTTGTACGTGTGTTTGTGTGTGTTGGTTTGTACGTGTGTGTGTGTTGGTTTGTATATGTGCATGTGCCTTGGTTTGTACGTGTGTTCGTGTGTGTGTTGGTTTGTACCTGTGTGTGTGTGTGTTGGTTGTACGTGTGTGTGTGTCTGTGTGTGTTGGTCTGTATGTGTGTGTGTGTTGGTTTGTACGTGTGTGCGTGTGTTGGTTTGTACGTTTTTGTGTGTGTAGGTTTGTATGTGTGTGTGTTGGTTTGTACGTGTGTGTGTGTCTGTGTGTTTATGTTTGTACATTTGTATGTGTTGGTTTGTACGTGTGTTTGTGCGTGTTGGTTTGTACGTGTGTGTGTGTCTGTGTGTGTTGGTTTTTACGTGTGTGTGTATGTTGGTTGTACGTGTGTGTGTCTATGTGTGTGTGTGTTTGTGTGTTGGTGTGTATGTTTGTGTTGGTTTGTATGTGTGTGTATGTTGCTTTGTACGTGTGTGTGTGTGTGTTGGTTTGTATGTGTGTGTGTTGATTTGTACATGTGTGTGTGTCTGTGTGTGTAGGTTTGTACGTGTGTGTGTGTTGGTTTGTACATATGTGTTTGTCTGTTTGTGTTGGTTTGTACGTTTGTGTGTGTGTTGGTTTGTACGTGTGTCTGTGGGTTGGTTTGTGTGTGTGTGTTGGTGTGTGTGTGTGTGTTGCTTTGTACGTGTGTGTGTGCGTTGCTTTGTACATGTGTGAGTGTGTGTGTTGGTTTGTATGTGTGTGTGTGTGTGTGTGTGCTGGTTTGTACATGTGTGTGTATCTGTGTGTGTTGGTTTGTACGTGTGTGTGTGTTGGTTTGTACGTGTGTGTGTGTCTGTGTGTGTAGGTTTGTACGTTTGTACGTGTTGGTTTGTACGTATGTTTGTGTTTGATGGTTTGTACATGTGTGTGTGTCTGTATGTGTTTGTTCTTAGGTGTGAGTGTATGTTGGTTGTACGTTTGTGTGTGTGTCTGTGTGTCTGTGTGTGTGTGTGTTTGTGTGTTGGTGTGTGTGTGTGTGTTGGTTTGTACGTGTGTGTGTGTTGGTTGTAAGTTTGTCTGTGTCTGTGTGTGTTGGTTTGTATGTGTGTGTGTTGGTTTGTACGTGTGTGTGTTGGTTTGTATATGTGCGTGTGTCTTGGTTTGTACGTGTGTTCGTGTGTGTGTTGGTTTGTACCTGTGTGTGAGTGTTGGTTGTACGTATGTGTGTGTTTGTGTGTTGGTCTGTATGTGTGTGTGTGTTGGATTGTATGTGTGTGTGTTGGTTTTTACGTGTGTGTGTGTCTGTGTATGTAGGTTTGTATGTGTGTGTGTGTTGGTTTGTACATGTGTGTGTGTCTGTGTGTGTTGGTTTGTACGTTTGTGTGTGTGTTGGTTTGTACGTGTGTCTGTGGGTTGGTTTGTACGTGTGTGTGTTGGTGTGTGTGTGTGTGTTGGTTTGTACGTGTGTGTGTGTGTTGCTTTGTACGTGTGTGTGTATGTGCGTTGGTTTGTACTTGTGTGTGTGTCTGTGTGTGTTGGTTTGTACGTGTGTGTGTGATGGTTTATACATGTGTGTGTGTCTGTGTGTAGGTTTGTACGTGTGTGTGTGTTGGTTGGTACGTGTTTTTGTGTGTGTTGGTTTGTACGTGTGTGTGTGTTGGTTTGTATATGTGCGTGTGTCTTGGTTTGTACGTGTGTTCGTTTGTGTGTGTGTTGGTTTGTACCTGTGTGTGTGTGTTGGTTGTACCTGAATGTGTGTCTGTGTGTGTTGGTCTGTATGTGTGTGTGTGTTGGTTTGTACGTGTGTGCGTGTGTTGGTTTGTACGTATTTGTGTGTGTAGGTTTGTATGTGTGTGTGTTGGTTTGTACGTGTGTGTGTGTCTGTGTGTCTATGTTTGTACCTTTGTATGTGTTGGTTTGTATACGTGCGTGTGTCTTGGTTTGTACGTGTGTTCGTGTGTGTGTTGGTTTGTACCTGTGTGTGCGTGTTGGTTGTACGTGTGTGTGTGCATTTGTGTGTTGGTCTGTATGTGTGTGTGTGTTGGTTTGTACGTGTGTGCATGTGTTGGTTTGTATGTATTTGTGTGTGTAGGTTTGTATGTGTCTGTTGGTTTGTACGTGTGTGTGTGTCTGTGTGTCTATGTTTTTACATTTGTATGTGTTGGTTTGTACGTGTGTTTGTGTGTGTTGGTTTGTACGTGTGTGTGTGTCTGTGTGTGTTGGTTTGTATGTGTGAGTGTGTGTTGGTTTGTACGTGTTTGTGTGTCTGTGTGTTGGTTTGTACGTGTGTGTGTGTGTTGGTTGTACGTGTGTGTGTGTCTGTGTGTGTTGGTTTGTATGTTTGTGTGTGTGTGTGTGTGTTGGTTTTTACGTGTGTGTGTATGTTGGTTGTACGTGTGTGTGTGTCTATGTGTGTGTGTGTTTGTGTGTTGGTGTGTATGTGTGTGTTGGTTTGTATGTGTGTGTATGTTGCTTCGTACGTGTGTGTGTGTGTGTTGGTTTGTATGTGTGTGTGTTGATTTGTACATGTGTGTGTGTCTGTGTGTGTAGGTTTGTACGTGTGTGTGTGTTGGTTTGTACATATGTGTTTGTCTGTTTGTGTTGGTTTGTACGTTTGTGTGTGTGTTGGTTTGTACGTGTGTCTTTGGGTTGGTTTGTGTGTGTGTGTTGGTGTGTGTGTGTGTTGGTTTGTACGTGTGTGTGTGCGTTGCTTTGTACATGTGTGTGAGTGTGTGTGTTGGTTTGTATGTGTGTGTGTGTGTTGGTTTGTACGTGTGTGTGTATCTGTGTGTGTTGGTTTGTACGTGTGTGAGTGTTGGTTTGTACGTGTGTGTGTGTCTGTGTGTGTAGGTTTATACGTTTGTACGTGTTGGTTTGTACGTATGTTTGTGTTTGTTGGTTTGTACATGTGTGTGTGTCTGTATGTGTTGGTTCTTAGGTGTGAGTGTATGTTGGTTGTACGTTTGTGTGTGTGTCTGTGTGTCTGTGTGTGTGTGTGTTTGTGTGTTGGTGTGTGTGTGTGTGTTGGTTTGTACGTGTGTGTGTGTGTTGGTTGTAAGTTTGTCTGTGTCTGTGTGTGTTGGTTTGTATGTGTGTGTGTTGGTTTGTACGTGTGTGTGTGTTGGTTTGTATATGTGCGTGTGTCTTGGTTTGTACGTGTGTTCGTGTGTGTGTTGGTTTGTACCTGTGTGTGAGTGTTGGTTGTACGTATGTGTGTGTTTGTGTGTTGGTCTGTATGTGTGTGTGTGTTGGTTTGTATGTGTGTGTGTTGGTTTTTACGTGTGTGTGTGTCTGTGTATGTAGGTTTGTACGTGTGTGTGTGTTGGTTTGTACATGTGTGTGCGTCTGTGTGTGTTGGTTTGTACGTTTGTGTGTGTTGGTTTGTACGTGTGTCTGTGGGTTGGTTTGTACGTGTGTGTGTTGGTGTGTGTGTGTTGGTTTGTACGTGTGTGTGTGTGTTGCTTTGTATGTGTGTGTGTATGTGCGTTGGTTTGTACTTGTGTGTGTGTCTGTGTGTGTTGGTTTGTACGTGTGTGTGTGATGGTTTATACATGTGTGTGTGTCTGTGTGTAGGTTTGTACGTGTGTGTGTGTGTTGGTTGGTACGTGTTTTTGTGTGTGTTGGTTTGTACGTGTGTGTGTGTTGGTTTGTATATGTGCGTGTATCTTGGTTTGTACGTGTGTTCGTTTGTGTGTGCGTTGCTTTGTACGTGTGTGAGTGTGTGTGTTGGTTTGTACGTGTGTGTGTATTTGTGTGTGTTGGTTTGTACGTGTGTGAGTGTTGGTTTGTACGTGTGTGTGTGTCTGTGTGTGTAGGTTTATACGTTTGTACGTGTTGGTTTGTACGTATGTTTGTGTTTGTTGGTTTGTACATGTGTGTGTGTCTGTATGTGTTTGTTCTTAGGTGTGAGTGTATGTTGGTTGTACGTTTGTGTGTGTGTGTCTGTGTGTCTGTGTGTGTGTGTGTTTGTGTGTTGGTGTGTGTGTGTGTGTTGGTTTGTACGTGTGTGTGTGTTGGTTGTAAGTTTGTCTGTGTCTGTGTGTGTTGGTTTGTATGTGTGTGTGTTGGTTTGTACGTGTGTGTGTGTTGGTTTGTATATGTGCGTGTGTCTTGGTTTGTACGTGTGTTCGTGTGTGTGTTGGTTTGTACCTGTGTGTGAGTGTTGGTTGTACGTATGTGTGTGTTTGTGTGTTGGTCTGTATGTGTGTGTGTGTTGGTTTGTATGTGTGTGTGTTGGTTTTTACATGTGTGTGTGTCTGTGTATGTAGGTTTGTATGTGTGTGTGTGTTGGTTTGTACATGTGTGTGCGTCTGTGTGTGTTGGTTTGTACGTTTGTGTGTGTGTTGGTTTGCACGTATGTCTGTGGGTTGGTTTGTACGTGTGTGTGTTGGTGTGTGTGTGTGTTGGTTTGTACGTGTGTGTGTGTGTTGCTTTGTACGTGTGTGTGTATGTGCGTTGGTTTGTACTTGTGTGTGTGTCTGTGTGTGTTGGTTTGTACGTGTGTGTGTGATGGTTTATACATGTGTGTGTGTCTGTGTGTAGGTTTGTACGTGTGTGTGTGTTGGTTGGTACGTGTTTTTGTGTGTGTTGGTTTGTACGTGTGTGTGTGTTGGTTTGTATATGTGCATGTGTCTTGGTTTGTACGTGTGTTCGTTTGTGTGTGTGTTGGTTTGTACCTGTGTGTGTGTGTTGGTTGTACCTGAATGTGTGTCTGTGTGTGTTGGTCTGTATGTGTGTGTGTGTTGGTTTGTACGTGTGTGCGTGTGTTGGTTTGTACGTATTTGTGTGTGTAGGTTCGTATGTGTGTGTGTTGGTTTGTACGTGTGTGTGTGTCTGTGTGTCTATGTTTGTACCTTTGTATGTGTTGGTTTGTATATGTGCGTGTGTCTTGGTTTGTACGTGTGTTCGTGTGTGTGTTGGTTTGTACCTGTGTGTGCATGTTGGTTGTACGTGTGTGTGAGTGTTGGTTGTACGTGTGTGTGTGTCTGTGTGTGTTGGTCTGTATGTGTGTGTGTGTTGGTTTGTACGTGTGTGTGTGTGTTGGTTTGTACGTATTTGTGTGTGTAGGTTTGTATGTGTGTGTGTTGGTTTGTACGTGTGTGTGTGTCTGTGTGTTTATGTTTGTACATTTGTATGTGTTGGTTTGTACGTGTGTTTGTGCGTGTTGGTTTGTACGTGTGTGTGTGTCTGTGTGTGTTGGTTTTTACGTGTGTGTGTATGTTGGTTGTACGTGTGTGTGTCTATGTGTGTGTGTGTTTGTGTGTTGGTGTGTATGTTTGTGTTGGTTTGTATGTGTGTGTATGTTGCTTTGTACGTGTGTGTGTGTGTGTTGGTTTGTATGTGTGTGTGTTGATTTGTACATGTGTGTGTGTCTGTGTGTGTAGGTTTGTACGTGTGTGTGTGTTGGTTTGTACATATGTGTTTGTCTGTTTGTGTTGGTTTGTACGTTTGTGTGTGTGTTGGTTTGTACGTGTGTCTGTGGGTTGGTTTGTGTGTGTGTTGGTGTGTGTGTGTGTGTTGCTTTGTACGTGTGTGTGTGCGTTGCTTTGTACATGTGTGAGTGTGTGTGTTGGTTTGTATGTGTGTGTGTGTGTGTGTGCTGGTTTGTACATGTGTGTGTATCTGTGTGTGTTGGTTTGTACGTGTGTGTGTGTTGGTTTGTACGTGTGTGTGTGTCTGTGTGTGTAGGTTTATACGTTTGTACGTGTTGGTTTGTACGTATGTTTGTGTTTGATGGTTTGTACATGTGTGTGTGTCTGTATGTGTTTGTTCTTAGGTGTGAGTGTATGTTGGTTGTACGTTTGTGTGTGTGTCTGTGTGTCTGTGTGTGTGTGTGTTTGTGTGTTGGTGTGTGTGTGTGTGTTGGTTTGTACGTGTGTGTGTGTGTGTTGGTTGTAAGTTTGTCTGTGTCTGTGTGTGTTGGTTTGTATGTGTGTGTGTTGGTTTGTACGTGTGTGTGTTGGTTTGTATATGTGCGTGTGTCTTGGTTTGTACGTGTGTTCGTGTGTGTGTTGGTTTGTACCTGTGTGTGAGTGTTGGTTGTACGTATGTGTGTGTTTGTGTGTTGGTCTGTATGTGTGTGTGTGTTGGATTGTATGTGTGTGTGTTGGTTTTTACGTGTGTGTGTGTCTGTGTATGTAGGTTTGTACGTGTGTGTGTGTTGGTTTGTACATGTGTGTGTGTCTGTGTGTGTTGGTTTGTACGTTTGTGTGTGTGTTGGTTTGTACGTGTGTCTGTGGGTTGGTTTGTACGTGTGTGTGTTGGTGTGTGTGTGTGTGTTGGTTTGTACGTGTGTGTGTGTGTTGCTTTGTACGTGTGTGTGTATGTGCGTTGGTTTGTACTTGTGTGTGTGTTGGTTTGTACGTGTGTGCGTGTGTTGGTTTTTACGTATTTGTGTGTGTAGGTTTGTATGTGTGTGTGTTGGTTTGTACGTGTGTGTGTGTCTGTGTGTTTATGTTTGTACATTTGTATGTGTTGGTTTGTACGTGTGTTTGTGCGTGTTGGTTTGTACGTGTGTGTGTGTCTGTGTGTGTTGGTTTTTACGTGTGTGTGTATGTTGGTTGTACGTGTGTGTGTCTATGTGTGTGTGTGTTTGTGTGTTGGTGTGTATGTTTGTGTTGGTTTGTATGTGTGTGTATGTTGCTTTGTACGTGTGTGTGTGTGTGTTGGTTTGTATGTGTGTGTGTTGATTTGTACATGTGTGTGTGTCTGTGTGTGTAGGTTTGTACGTGTGTGTGTGTTGGTTTGTACATATGTGTTTGTCTGTTTGTGTTGGTTTGTACGTTTGTGTGTGTGTTGGTTTGTACGTGTGTCTGTGGGTTGGTTTGTGTGTGTGTGTTGGTGTGTGTGTGTGTGTTGCTTTGTACGTGTGTGTGTGCGTTGCTTTGTACATGTGTGAGTGTGTGTGTTGGTTTGTATGTGTGTGTGTGTGTGTGCTGGTTTGTACATGTGTGTGTATCTGTGTGTGTTGGTTTGTACGTGTGTGTGTGTTGGTTTGTACGTGTGTGTGTGTCTGTGTGTGTAGGTTTGTACGTTTGTACGTGTTGGTTTGTACGTATGTTTGTGTTTGATGGTTTGTACATGTGTGTGTGTCTGTATGTGTTTGTTCTTAGGTGTGAGTGTATGTTGGTTGTACGTTTGTGTGTGTGTCTGTGTGTCTGTGTGTGTGTGTGTTTGTGTGTTGGTGTGTGTGTGTGTGTTGGTTTGTACGTGTGTGTGTGTGTTGGTTGTAAGTTTGTCTGTGTCTGTGTGTGTTGGTTTGTATGTGTGTGTGTTGGTTTGTACGTGTGTGTGTTGGTTTGTATATGTGCGTGTGTCTTGGTTTGTACGTGTGTTCGTGTGTGTGTTGGTTTGTACCTGTGTGTGAGTGTTGGTTGTACGTATGTGTGTGTTTGTGTGTTGGTCTGTATGTGTGTGTGTGTTGGATTGTATGTGTGTGTGTTGGTTTTTACGTGTGTGTGTGTCTGTGTATGTAGGTTTGTACGTGTGTGTGTGTTGGTTTGTACATGTGTGTGTGTCTGTGTGTGTTGGTTTGTACGTTTGTGTGTGTGTTGGTTTGTACGTGTGTCTGTGGGTTGGTTTGTACGTGTGTGTGTTGGTGTGTGTGTGTGTGTTGGTTTGTACGTGTGTGTGTGTGTTGCTTTGTACGTGTGTGTGTATGTGCGTTGGTTTGTACTTGTGTGTGTGTCTGTGTGTGTTGGTTTGTACGTGTGTGTGTGATGGTTTATACATGTGTGTGTGTCTGTGTGTAGGTTTGTACGTGTGTGTGTGTTGGTTGGTACGTGTTTTTGTGTGTGTTGGTTTGTACGTGTGTGTGTGTTGGTTTGTATATGTGCGTGTGTCTTGGTTTGTACGTGTGTTCGTTTGTGTGTGTGTTGGTTTGTACCTGTGTGTGTGTGTTGGTTGTACCTGAATGTGTGTCTGTGTGTGTTGGTCTGTATGTGTGTGTGTGTTGGTTTGTACGTGTGTGCGTGTGTTGGTTTGTACGTATTTGTGTGTGTAGGTTTGTATGTGTGTGTGTTGGTTTGTACGTGTGTGTGTGTCTGTGTGTCTATGTTTGTACCTTTGTATGTGTTGGTTTGTATATGTGCGTGTGTCTTGGTTTGTACGTGTGTTCGTGTGTGTGTTGGTTTGTACCTGTGTGTGCGTGTTGGTTGTACGTGTGTGTGTGTGCATTTGTGTGTTGGTCTGTATGTGTGTGTGTGTTGGTTTGTACGTGTGTGCATGTGTTGGTTTGTATGTATTTGTGTGTGTAGGTTTGTATGTGTCTGTTGGTTTGTACGTGTGTGTGTGTCTGTGTGTCTATGTTTTTACATTTGTATGTGTTGGTTTGTACGTGTGTTTGTGTGTGTTGGTTTGTACGTGTGTGTGTGTCTGTGTGTGTTGGTTTGTATGTGTGAGTGTGTGTTGGTTTGTACATGTTTGTGTGTCTGTGTGTTGGTTTGTACGTGTGTGTGTGTGTTGGTTGTACGTGTGTGTGTGTCTGTGTGTGTTGGTTTGTATGTTTGTGTGTGTGTGTGTTGGTTTTTACGTGTGTGTGTGTGTGTTGGTTTGTACGTGTGTGTGTATCTGTGTGTGTTGGTTTGTACGTGTGTGAGTGTCTGTGTGTGTAGGTTTATACGTTTGTACGTGTTGGTTTGTACGTATGTTTGTGTTTGTTGGTTTGTACATGTGTGTGTGTCTGTATGTGTTGGTTCTTAGGTGTGAGTGTATGTTGGTTGTACGATTGTGTGTGTGTCTGTGTGTCTGTGTGTGTGTGTGTGTGTGTTGGTGTGTGTGTGTGTTGGTTTGTACGTGTGTGTGTGCGTTGCTTTGTACATGTGTGTGAGTGTGTGTGTTGGTTTGTATGTGTGTGTGTGTGTGTTGGTTTGTACGTGTGTGTGTATCTGTGTGTTTTGGTTTGTACGTGTGTGTGTGTCTGTGTGTGTAGGTTTATACGTTTGTACGTGTTGGTTTGTACGTATGTTTGTGTTTGTTGGTTTGTACATGTGTGTGTGTCTGTATGTGTTGGTTCTTAGGTGTGAGTGTATGTTGGTTGTACGTTTGTGTGTGTGTCTGTGTGTCTGTGTGTGTGTGTGTTTGTGTGTTGGTGTGTGTGTGTGTGTTGGTTTGTACGTGTGTGTGTGTTGGTTGTAAGTTTGTCTGTGTCTGTGTGTGTTGGTTTGTATGTGTGTGTGTTGGTTTGTACGTGTGTGTGTGTTGGTTTGTATATGTGCGTGTGTCTTGGTTTGTACGTGTGTTCGTGTGTGTGTTGGTTTGTACCTGTGTGTGAGTGTTGGTTGTACGTATGTGTGTGTTTGTGTGTTGGTCTGTATGTGTGTGTGTGTTGGTTTGTATGTGTGTGTGTTGGTTTTTACGTGTGTGTGTGTCTGTGTATGTAGGTTTGTACGTGTGTGTGTGTTGGTTTGTACATGTGTGTGCGTCTGTGTGTGTTGGTTTGTACGTTTGTGTGTGTTGGTTTGTACGTGTGTCTGTGGGTTGGTTTGTACGTGTGTGTGTTGGTGTGTGTGTGTTGGTTTGTACGTGTGTGTGTGTGTTGCTTTGTACGTGTGTGTGTATGTGCGTTGGTTTGTACTTGTGTGTGTGTCTGTGTGTGTTGGTTTGTACGTGTGTGTGTGATGGTTTATACATGTGTGTGTGTCTGTGTGTAGGTTTGTACGTGTGTGTGTGTGTTGGTTGGTACGTGTTTTTGTGTGTGTTGGTTTGTACGTGTGTGTGTGTTGGTTTGTATATGTGCGTGTATCTTGGTTTGTACGTGTGTTCGTTTGTGTGTGCGTTGCTTTGTACGTGTGTGAGTGTGTGTGTTGGTTTGTACGTGTGTGTGTATCTGTGTGTGTTGGTTTGTACGTGTGTGAGTGTTGGTTTGTACGTGTGTGTGTGTCTGTGTGTGTAGGTTTATACGTTTGTACGTGTTGGTTTGTACGTATGTTTGTGTTTGTTGGTTTGTACATGTGTGTGTGTCTGTATGTGTTTGTTCTTAGGTGTGAGTGTATGTTGGTTGTACGTTTGTGTGTGTGTGTCTGTGTATCTGTGTGTGTGTGTGTTTGTGTGTTGGTGTGTGTGTGTGTGTTGGTTTGTACGTGTGTGTGTGTTGGTTGTAAGTTTGTCTGTGTCTGTGTGTGTTGGTTTGTATGTGTGTGTGTTGGTTTGTACGTGTGTGTGTGTTGGTTTGTATATGTGCGTGTGTCTTGGTTTGTACGTGTGTTCGTGTGTGTGTTGGTTTGTACCTGTGTGTGAGTGTTGGTTGTACGTATGTGTGTGTTTGTGTGTTGGTCTGTATGTGTGTGTGTGTTGGTTTGTATGTGTGTGTGTTGGTTTTTACATGTGTGTGTGTCTGTGTATGTAGGTTTGTACGTGTGTGTGTGTTGGTTTGTACATGTGTGTGCGTCTGTGTGTGTTGGTTTGTACGTTTGTGTGTGTGTTGGTTTGTACGTATGTCTGTGGGTTGGTTTGTACGTGTGTGTGTTGGTGTGTGTGTGTGTTGGTTTGTACGTGTGTGTGTGTTGCTTTGTACGTGTGTGTGTATGTGCGTTGGTTTGTACTTGTGTGTGTGTCTGTGTGTGTTGGTTTGTACGTGTGTGTGTGATGGTTTATACATGTGTGTGTGTCTGTGTGTAGGTTTGTACGTGTGTGTGTGTTGGTTGGTACGTGTTTTTGTGCGTGTTGGTTTGTACGTGTGTGTGTGTTGGTTTGTATATGTGCATGTGTCTTGGTTTGTACGTGTGTTCGTTTGTGTGTGTGTTGGTTTGTACCTGTGTGTGTGTGTTGGTTGTACCTGAATGTGTGTCTGTGTGTGTTGGTCTGTATGTGTGTGTGTGTTGGTTTGTACGTGTGTGCGTGTGTTGGTTTGTACGTATTTGTGTGTGTAGGTTCGTATGTGTGTGTGTTGGTTTGTACGTGTGTGTGTGTCTGTGTGTCTATGTTTGTACCTTTGTATGTGTTGGTTTGTATATGTGCGTGTGTCTTGGTTTGTACGTGTGTTCGTGTGTGTGTTGGTTTGTACCTGTGTGTGCATGTTGGTTGTACGTGTGTGTGAGTGTTGGTTGTACGTGTGTGTGTGTCTGTGTGTGTTGGTCTGTATGTGTGTGTGTGTTGGTTTGTACGTGTGTGCGTGTGTTGGTTTTTACGTATTTGTGTGTGTAGGTTTGTATGTGTGTGTGTTGGTTTGTACGTGTGTGTGTGTCTGTGTGTTTATGTTTGTACATTTGTATGTGTTGGTTTGTACGTGTGTTTGTGCGTGTTGGTTTGTACGTGTGTGTGTGTCTGTGTGTGTTGGTTTTTACGTGTGTGTGTATGTTGGTTGTACGTGTGTGTGTCTATGTGTGTGTGTGTTTGTGTGTTGGTGTGTATGTTTGTGTTGGTTTGTATGTGTGTGTATGTTGCTTTGTACGTGTGTGTGTGTGTGTTGGTTTGTATGTGTGTGTGTTGATTTGTACATGTGTGTGTGTCTGTGTGTGTAGGTTTGTACGTGTGTGTGTGTTGGTTTGTACATATGTGTTTGTCTGTTTGTGTTGGTTTGTACGTTTGTGTGTGTGTTGGTTTGTACGTGTGTCTGTGGGTTGGTTTGTGTGTGTGTTGGTGTGTGTGTGTGTGTTGCTTTGTACGTGTGTGTGTGCGTTGCTTTGTACATGTGTGAGTGTGTGTGTTGGTTTGTATGTGTGTGTGTGTGTGTGTGCTGGTTTGTACATGTGTGTGTATCTGTGTGTGTTGGTTTGTACGTGTGTGTGTGTTGGTTTGTACGTGTGTGTGTGTCTGTGTGTGTAGGTTTGTACGTTTGTACGTGTTGGTTTGTACGTATGTTTGTGTTTGATGGTTTGTACATGTGTGTGTGTCTGTATGTGTTTGTTCTTAGGTGTGAGTGTATGTTGGTTGTACGTTTGTGTGTGTGTCTGTGTGTCTGTGTGTGTGTGTGTTTGTGTGTTGGTGTGTGTGTGTGTGTTGGTTTGTACGTGTGTGTGTGTTGGTTGTAAGTTTGTCTGTGTCTGTGTGTGTTGGTTTGTATGTGTGTGTGTTGGTTTGTACATGTGTGTGTTGGTTTGTATATGTGCGTGTGTCTTGGTTTGTACGTGTGTTCGTGTGTGTGTTGGTTTGTACCTGTGTGTGAGTGTTGGTTGTACGTATGTGTGTGTTTGTGTGTTGGTCTGTATGTGTGTGTGTGTTGGATTGTATGTGTGTGTGTTGGTTTTTACGTGTGTGTGTGTCTGTGTATGTAGGTTTGTACGTGTGTGTGTGTTGGTTTGTACATGTGTGTGTGTCTGTGTGTGTTGGTTTGTACGTTTGTGTGTGTGTTGGTTTGTACCTGTGTCTGTGGGTTGGTTTGTACGTGTGTGTGTTGGTGTGTGTGTGTGTGTTGGTTTGTACGTGTGTGTGTGTGTTGCTTTGTACGTGTGTGTGTATGTGCGTTGGTTTGTACTTGTGTGTGTGTCTGTGTGTGTTGGTTTGTACGTGTGTGTGTGATGGTTTATACATGTGTGTGTGTCTGTGTGTAGGTTTGTACGTGTGTGTGTGTTGGTTGGTACGTGTTTTTGTGTGTGTTGGTTTGTACGTGTGTGTGTGTTGGTTTGTATATGTGCGTGTGTCTTGGTTTGTACGTGTGTTCGTTTGTGTGTGTGTTGGTTTGTACCTGTGTGTGTGTGTTGGTTGTACCTGAATGTGTGTCTGTGTGTGTTGGTCTGTATGTGTGTGTGTGTTGGTTTGTACGTGTGTGCGTGTGTTGGTTTGTACGTATTTGTGTGTGTAGGTTTGTATGTGTGTGTGTTGGTTTGTACGTGTGTGTGTGTCTGTGTGTCTATGTTTGTACCTTTGTATGTGTTGGTTTGTATATGTGCGTGTGTCTTGGTTTGTACGTGTGTTCGTGTGTGTGTTGGTTTGTACCTGTGTGTGTGTGTTGGTTGTACGTGTGTGTGTGCATTTGTGTGTTGGTCTGTATGTGTGTGTGTGTTGGTTTGTACGTGTGTGCATGTGTTGGTTTGTATGTATTTGTGTGTGTAGGTTTGTATGTGTCTGTTGGTTTGTACGTGTGTGTGTGTCTGTGTGTCTATGTTTTTACATTTGTATGTGTTGGTTTGTACGTGTGTTTGTGTGTGTTGGTTTGTACGTGTGTGTGTGTCTGTGTGTGTTGGTTTGTATGTGTGAGTGTGTGTTGGTTTGTACGTGTTTGTGTGTCTGTGTGTTGGTTTGTACGTGTGTGTGTGTGTTGGTTGTACGTGTGTGTGTGTCTGTGTGTGTTGGTTTGTATGTTTGTGTGTGTGTGTGTGTGTTGGTTTTTACGTGTGTGTGTATGTTGGTTGTACGTGTGTGTGTGTCTATGTGTGTGTGTGTTTGTGTGTTGGTGTGTATGTGTGTGTTGGTTTGTATGTGTGTGTATGTTGCTTCGTACGTGTGTGTGTGTGTGTTGGTTTGTATGTGTGTGTGTTGATTTGTACATGTGTGTGTGTCTGTGTGTGTAGGTTTGTACGTGTGTGTGTGTTGGTTTGTACATATGTGTTTGTCTGTTTGTGTTGGTTTGTACGTTTGTGTGTGTGTTGGTTTGTACGTGTGTCTTTGGGTTGGTTTGTGTGTGTGTGTTGGTGTGTGTGTGTGTTGGTTTGTACGTGTGTATGTGCGTTGCTTTGTACATGTGTGTGAGTGTGTGTGTTGGTTTGTATGTGTGTGTGTGTGTGTTGGTTTGTACGTGTGTGTGTATCTGTGTGTGTTGGTTTGTACGTGTGTGAGTGTTGGTTTGTACGTGTGTGTGTGTCTGTGTGTGTAGGTTTATACGTTTGTACGTGTTGGTTTGTACGTATGTTTGTGTTTGTTGGTTTGTACATGTGTGTGTGTCTGTATGTGTTGGTTCTTAGGTGTGAGTGTATGTTGGTTGTACGTTTGTGTGTGTGTCTGTGTGTCTGTGTGTGTGTGTGTTTGTGTGTTGGTGTGTGTGTGTGTGTTGGTTTGTACGTGTGTGTGTGTTGGTTGTAAGTTTGTCTGTGTCTGTGTGTGTTGGTTTGTATGTGTGTGTGTTGGTTTGTACGTGTGTGTGTGTTGGTTTGTATATGTGCGTGTGTCTTGGTTTGTACGTGTGTTCGTGTGTGTGTTGGTTTGTACCTGTGTGTGAGTGTTGGTTGTACGTATGTGTGTGTTTGTGTGTTGGTCTGTATGTGTGTGTGTGTTGGTTTGTATGTGTGTGTGTTGGTTTTTACGTGTGTGTGTGTCTGTGTATGTAGGTTTGTACGTGTGTGTGTGTTGGTTTGTACATGTGTGTGCGTCTGTGTGTGTTGGTTTGTACGTTTGTGTGTGTTGGTTTGTACGTGTGTCTGTGGGTTGGTTTGTACGTGTGTGTGTTGGTGTGTGTGTGTTGGTTTGTACGTGTGTGTGTGTGTTGCTTTGTACGTGTGTGTGTATGTGCGTTGGTTTGTACTTGTGTGTGTGTCTGTGTGTTGGTTTGTACATGTGTGTGTGATGGTTTATACATGTGTGTGTGTCTGTGTGTAGGTTTGTACGTGTGTGTGTGTGTTGGTTGGTACGTGTTTTTGTGTGTGTTGGTTTGTACGTGTGTGTGTGTTGGTTTGTATATGTGCGTGTATCTTGGTTTGTACGTGTGTTCGTTTGTGTGTGCGTTGCTTTGTACGTGTGTTCGTGTGTGTGTTGGTTTGTACCTGTGTGTGAGTGTTGGTTGTACGTATGTGTGTGTTTGTGTGTTGGTCTGTATGTGTGTGTGTGTTGGTTTGTATGTGTGTGTGTTGGTTTTTACATGTGTGTGTGTCTGTGTATGTAGGTTTGTACGTGTGTGTGTGTTGGTTTGTACATGTGTGTGCGTCTGTGTGTGTTGGTTTGTACGTTTGTGTGTGTGTTGGTTGTACCTGAATGTGTGTCTGTGTGTGTTGGTCTGTATGTGTGTGTGTGTTGGTTTGTACGTGTGTGCGTGTGTTGGTTTGTACGTATTTGTGTGTGTAGGTTCGTATGTGTGTGTGTTGGTTTGTACGTGTGTGTGTGTCTGTGTGTCTATGTTTGTACCTTTGTATGTGTTGGTTTGTATATGTGCGTGTGTCTTGGTTTGTACGTGTGTTCGTGTGTGTGTTGGTTTGTACCTGTGTGTGCATGTTGGTTGTACGTGTGTGTGTGCATTTGTGTGTTGGTCTGTATGTGTGTGTGTGTTGGTTTGTACGTGTGTGCATGTGTTGGTTTGTATGTATTTGTGTGTGTAGGTTTGTATGTGTCTGTTGGTTTGTACGTGTGTGTGTGTCTGTGTGTCTATGTTTTTACATTTGTATGTGTTGGTTTGTACGTGTGTTTGTGTGTGTTGATTTGTACGTGTGTGTGTGTCTGTGTGTGTTGGTTTGTATGTGTGAGTGTGTGTTGGTTTGTACGTGTTTGTGTGTCTGTGTGTTGGTTTGTACGTGTGTTTGTGTGTTGGTTGTACGTGTGTGTGTGTCTGTGTGTGTTGGTTTGTATGTTTGTGTGTGTGTGTGTGTGTTGGTTTTTACGTGTGTGTGTATGTTGGTTGTACGTGTGTGTGTGTCTATGTGTGTGTGTGTTTGTGTGTTGGTGTGTATGTGTGTGTTGGTTTGTATGTGTGTGTATGTTGCTTCGTACGTGTGTGTGTGTGTTGGTTTGTATGTGTGTGTGTTGATTTGTACATGTGTGTGTGTCTGTGTGTGTAGGTTTGTACGTGTGTGTGTGTTGGTTTGTACATATGTGTTTGTCTGTTTGTGTTGGTTTGTACGTTTGTGTGTGTGTTGGTTTGTACGTGTGTCTTTGGGTTGGTTTGTGTGTGTGTGTTGGTGTGTGTGTGTGTTGGTTTGTACGTGTGTGTGTGCGTTGCTTTGTACGTGTGTGAGTGTGTGTGTTGGTTTGTATGTGTGTGTGTGTGTTGGTGTGTGTGTGTTGGTTTGTACGTGTGTGTGTGTTGGTTGGTACGTGTTTTTGTGTGTGTTGGTTTGTACGTGTGTGTGTGTTGGTTTGTATATGTGCATGTGTCTTGGTTTGTACGTGTGTTCGTTTGTGTGTGTGTTGGTTTGTACCTGTGTGTGTGTGTTGGTTGTACCTGAATGTGTGTCTGTGTGTGTTGGTCTGTATGTGTGTGTGTGTTGGTTTTTACGTGTGTGTGTATGTTGGTTGTACGTGTGTGTGTGTCTATGTGTGTGTGTGTTTGTCTGTTGGTGTGTATGAGTGTGTTGGTTTGTACGTGTGTGTGTGTTGCTTTGTGCGTGTGTGTGTGTGTGTTGGTTTGTACGTGTGTGTCTCGATTTGTACGTGTGTGTGTGTCTGTGTGTGTAGGTTTGTACGTGTGTGTGTTGGTTTGTACTTGTGTGTGTCTGTGTGTGTTTGTTTGTACGTTTGTGTGTGTGTTGGTTTGTACATCTGTCTGTGGGTTGGTTTGTACGTGTGTGTTGGTGTGTGTGTGTGTGTTGGTTTGTACGTGTGTGTGTGTTGCTTTGTACGTGTGTGAGTGTGTGTGTTGGTTTGTATGTGTGTGTGTGTGTTTTGTACATGTGTGTGTATCTGTGTGTGTTGGTTTGTACATGTGTGTGTGTTGGTTTGTACGTGTTTGTGTGTCTGTGTGTGTAGGTTTGTACGTTTGCATGTGTTGGTTTGTACGTGTGTTTGTGTTTGTTGGTTTGTACATGTGTGTGTGTCTGTGTGTGTTGGTTTTTACGTGTGAGTGTATGTTGGTTTTACGTGTGTGTGTGTGTCTGAGTGTCTGTGTGTGTGTGTGTTTGTGTGTTGGTGTGTGTGTGTGTGTTATTTTGTACATGTGTGTGTGTGGTTGTAAGTGTGTCTGTGTCTGTGTGTGTTGGTTTGTATGTGTGTGTATGTTGGTTTGTAAGTGTGTGTGCGTTGGTTTGTAAATGTGCTTGTGTCTTGGTTTGTACGTGTGTTCGTGTGTGTGCTGGTTTCTACTTGTGTGTGTGTGTTGGTTGTACGAGTGTGTGTGTCTGTGTGTGTTGGTTTGTATTTGTGTGTGTGTTGGTTTGTACGTGTGTGTGTGTGTTGGTTTGTACGTGTGTTTGTGTGTTGGTTGTACGTGTGTGTGTGTCTGTGTGTGTTGGTTTGTATGTTTGTGTGTGTGTGTGTGTGTTGGTTTTTACGTGTGTGTGTATGTTGGTTGTACGTGTGTGTGTGTCTATGTGTGTGTGTGTTTGTGTGTTGGTGTGTATGTGTGTGTTGGTTTGTATGTGTGTGTATGTTGCTTCGTACGTGTGTGTGTGTGTGTTGGTTTGTATGTGTGTGTGTTGATTTGTACATGTGTGTGTGTCTGTGTGTGTAGGTTTGTACGTGTGTGTGTGTTGGTTTGTACATATGTGTTTGTCTGTTTGTGTTGGTTTGTACGTTTGTGTGTGTGTTGGTTTGTACGTGTGTCTTTGGGTTGGTTTGTGTGTGTGTGTTGGTGTGTGTGTGTGTTGGTTTGTACGTGTGTGTGTGCGTTGCTTTGTTCGTGTGTGTGTGTGTGTGTTGGTTTGTATGTGTGTGTGTGTGTTGGTGTGTGTGTGTGTTGGTTTGTACGTGTGTGTGTGCGTTGCTTTGTACGTGTGTGAGTGTGTGTGTTGGTTTGTATGTGTGTGTGTGTGTTGGTTTGTACGTGTGTGTGTATCTGTGTGTGTTGGTTTGTACGTGTGTGAGTGTTGGTTTGTACGTGTGTGTGTCTGTGTGTGTTGGTTTTTACGTGTGTGTGTATGTTGGTTGTACGTGTGTGTGTGTCTATGTGTGTGTGTGTTTGTGTGTTGGTGTGTATGTGTGTGTTGGTTTGTATGTGTGTGTATGTTGCTTCGTACGTGTGTGTGTGTGTGTTGGTTTGTATGTGTGTGTGTTGATTTGTACATGTGTGTGTGTCTGTGTTTGTAGGTTTGTACGTGTGTGTGTGTTGGTTTGTACATATGTGTTTGTCTGTTTGAGTTGGTTTGTACGTTTGTGTGTGTGTTGGTTTGTACGTGTGTCTTTGGGTTGGTTTGTGTGTGTGTGTTGGTGTGTGTGTGTGTTGGTTTGTACGTGTGTGTGTGCGTTGCTTTGTACGTGTGTGAGTGTGTGTGTTGGTTTGTATGTGTGTGTGTGTGTGTGTTGGTTTGTACGTGTGTGTGTATCTGTGTGTGTTGGTTTGTACGTGTGTGAGTGTTGGTTTGTACGTGTGTGTGTGTCTGTGTGTGTAGGTTTATACGTTTGTACGTGTTGGTTTGTACGTATGTTTGTGTTTGTTGGTTTGTACATGTGTGTGTGTCTGTATGTGTTGGTTCTTAGGTGTGAGTGTATGTTGGTTGTACGTGTGTGTGTGTGTCTGTGTGTCTGTGTGTGTGTGTGTTTGTGTGTTGGTTTGTGTGTGTGTGTTGGTTTGTACGTGTGTGTGTGTGTTGGTTGTAAGTGTGTCTGTGTCTGTGTGTGTTGGTTTGTATGTGTGTGTGTTGGTTTGTACGTGGGTGTGTGTTGGTTTGTATATGTGCGTGTGTCTTGGTTTGTACGTGTGTTCGTGTGTGTGTTGGTTTGTACGTGTGTGTGAGTGTTGGTTGTACGTGTGTGTGTGTCTGTGTGTGTTGGTTTGTATGTGTGTGTGTGTTGGTTTGTACGTGTGTGTGTGTGTTGGTTTGTACATGTGTGTGTGTGGTGTGTTGGTTTGTATGTGTGTGCGTGTGTTGGTTTGTACGTATTTGTGTGTAGGTTTGTATGTGTGTGTGTTGGTTTGTACGTGTGTGTGTGTCTGTGTGTCTATGTTTGTACATTTGTATGTGTTGGTTTGTACGTGTGTTTGTGTGTGTTGGTTTGTACGTGTGTGTGTGTGTCTGTGTGTTGGTTTTTACGTGTGTGTGTATGTTGGTTGTACGTGTGTGAGTGTCTATGTGTGTGTGTGTTTGTGTGTTGGTGTGTATGAGTGTGTTGGTTTGTACGTGTGTGTGTGTTGCTTTGTACGTGTGTGTGTGTGTGTTGGTTTGTACGTGTGTGTGTCGATTTGTACGTGTGTGTGTGTCTGTGTGTGTAGGTTTGTACGTGTGTGTGTTGGTTTGTACTTGTGTGTGTCTGTGTGTGTTTGTTTGTACGTTTGTGTGTGTGTTGGTTTGTACATCTGTCTGTGGGTTGGTTTGTACGTGTGTGTTGGTGTGTGTGTGTGTGTTGGTTTGTAAGTGTGTGTGTGTTGCTTTGTACGTGTGTGAGTGTGTGTGTTGGTTTGTATGTGTGTGTGTGTGTGTTTTGTACATGTGTGTGTATCTGTGTGTGTTGGTTTGTACATGTGTGTGTGTTGGTTTGTACGTGTTTGTGTGTCTGTGTGTGTAGGTTTGTACGTTTGCATGTGTTGGTTTGTACGTGTGTTTGTGTTTGTTGGTTTGTACATGTGTGTGTGTCTGTGTGTGTTGGTTTTTACGTGTGAGTGTATGTTGGTTTTACATGTGTGTGTGTGTCTGCGTGTCTGTGTGTGTGTATGTTTGTGTGTTGGTGTGTGTGTGTGTGTTATTTTGTACATGTGTGTGTGTGGTTGTAAGTGTGTCTGTGTCTGTGTGTGTTGGTTTGTATGTGTGTATGTTGGTTTGTAAGTGTGTGTGCGTTGGTTTGTAAATGTGCTTGTGTCTTGGTTTGTACGTGTGTTCGTGTGTGTGCTGGTTTCTACTTGTGTGTGTGTGTTGGTTGTACGAGTGTGTGTGTCTGTGTGTGTTGGTTTGTATTTGTGTGTGTGTTGGTTTGTACGTGTGTGTGTGTGTGTTGTTTTGTACGTGTGTGTGTGTGTGGGTTTGTATGTGTGTTGGTTTCTACGTGTGTGTGTCTGTGTGTGTGTGTTGGTGTGTGTGTGTGTGTTGGTTTGTATGTGTGTGTGTGTTGCTTTGTACGTGTGTGTGTGTGTGTTGGTTTCTATGTGTGCGTGTGTGCGTTGGTTTGTACTTGTGTGTGTGTCTGTGTGTTGGTTTGTACGTGTGTGTGTGTTGGTTTGTACAGGTGGTGTGTCTGTGTGTAAGTTTGTACGTGTGTGTGCATTGGTTTGTACCTGTGTTTGTGTGTGTTGGTTTGTACCTGTGTGTGTGTGTCTGTGTGTGTTGGTCTGTATGTGTGTGTGTGTGTTGGTTTGTACGTGTGTGTGTGTTGGTTCTACGTGAGTGTGTGTTGGTTTGTATTTGTGTGTGTGTTGGTTTGTATGTGTGTGTGTGTCTGTGTGAGTAGGTTTTACGTGTGTGTGTGTTGGTTTGTACTTGTGTGTGCGTCTGTGTGTGTTGGCTTTTACGTGTGTGTGTGTTGGTTTGTACGTAATTGTGTGTGTTGGTTTATACGTGTGTGTGTTATGGTTTGTACGTGTGTGTGTGTGTCTATGTGTGTGTGTGTTTGTGTGTTGGTGTGTATGTGTGTGTTGGTTTGTATGTGTGTGTATGTTGCATTGTACGTGTGTGTGTGTGTTGGTTTGTATGTGTGTGTGTTGATTTGTACATGTGTGTGTGTCTGTGTGTGTAGGTTTGTACGTGTGTGTGTGTTGGTTTGTACATATGTGTTTGTCTGTTTGTGTTGGTTTGTACGTTTGTGTGTGTGTTGGTTTGTACGTGTGTCTTTGGGTTTGTTTGTGTGTGTGTGTTGGTGTGTGTGTGTGTTGGTTTGTACGTGTGTGTGCGTTGCTTTGTACGTGTGTGAGTGTGTGTGTTGGTTTGTATGTGTGTGTGTGTGTGTGTTGGTTTGTACGTGTGTGTGTATCTGTGTGTGTTGGTTTGTATGTGTGTGAGTGTTGGTTTGTACGTGTGTGTGTGTCTGTGTGTGTAGGTTTATACGTTTGTACGTGTTGGTTTGTACGTATGTTTGTGGTTGTTGGTTTGTACATGTATGTGTTGGTTCTTAGGTGTGAGTGTATGTTGGTTGTATGTGTGTGTGTGTGTCTGTGTGTCTGTGTGTGTGTGTGTTTGTGTGTTGGTTTGTGTGTGTGTGTTGGTTTGTACGTGTGTGTGTGTTGGTTGTAAGTGTGTCTGTGTCTGTGTGTGTTGGTTTGTATGTGTGTGTGTTGGTTTGTACGTGTGTGTGTGTTGGTTTGTATATGTGCGTGTGTCTTGGTTTGTACGTGTGTTCGTGTGTGTGTTGGTTTGTACGTGTGTGTGAGTGTTGGTTGTACGTGTGTGTGTGTCTGTGTGTGTTGGTCTGTATGTGTGTGTGTGTTGGTTTGTACGTGTGTGCGTGTGTTGGTTTGTACGTATTTGTGTGTGTAGGTTTGTATGTGTGTGTGTTGGTTTGTAAATGTGTGTGTGTCTGTGTGTTTATGTTTGTACATTTGTATGTGTTGGTTTGTACGTGTGTTTGTGCGTGTTGGTTTGTACGTGTGTGTGTGTCTGTGTGTGTTGGTTTTTACGTGTGTGTGTATGTTGGTTGTACGTGTGTGTGTCTATGTGTGTGTGTGTTTGTGTGTTGGTGTGTATGTTTGTGTTGGTTTGTATGTGTGTGTATGTTGCTTTGTACGTGTGTGTGTGTGTGTTGGTTTGTATGTGTGTGTGTTGATTTGTACATGTGTGTGTGTCTGTGTGTGTAGGTTTGTACGTGTGTGTGTGTTGGTTTGTACATATGTGTTTGTCTGTTTGTGTTGGTTTGTACGTTTGTGTGTGTGTTGGTTTGTACGTGTGTCTGTGGGTTGGTTTGTGTGTGTGTGTTGGTGTGTGTGTGTGTGTTGCTTTGTACGTGTGTGTGTGCGTTGCTTTGTACATGTGTGAGTGTGTGTGTTGGTTTGTATGTGTGTGTGTGTGTGTGTGTGCTGGTTTGTACATGTGTGTGTATCTGTGTGTGTTGGTTTGTACGTGTGTGTGTGTTGGTTTGTACGTGTGTGTGTGTCTGTGTGTGTAGGTTTGTACGTTTGTACGTGTTGGTTTGTACGTATGTTTGTGTTTGATGGTTTGTACATGTGTGTGTGTCTGTATGTGTTTGTTCTTAGGTGTGAGTGTATGTTGGTTGTACGTTTGTGTGTGTGTCTGTGTGTCTGTGTGTGTGTGTGTTTGTGTGTTGGTGTATGTGTGTGTGTTGGTTTGTACGTGTGTGTGTGTTGGTTGTAAGTTTGTCTGTGTCTGTGTGTGTTGGTTTGTATGTGTGTGTGTTGGTTTGTACGTGTGTGTGTTGGTTTGTATATGTGCGTGTGTCTTGGTTTGTACGTGTGTTCGTGTGTGTGTTGGTTTGTACCTGTGTGTGAGTGTTGGTTGTACGTATGTGTGTGTTTGTGTGTTGGTCTGTATGTGTGTGTGTGTTGGTTTGTATGTGTGTGTGTTGGTTTTTACGTGTGTGTGTGTCTGTGTATGTAGGTTTGTACGTGTGTGTGTTGGTTTGTACATGTGTGTGTGTCTGTGTGTGTTGGTTTGTACGTTTGTGTGTGTGTTGGTTTGTACGTGTGTCTGTGGGTTGGTTTGTACGTGTGTGTTTCGGTGTGTGTGTGTGTGTTGGTTTGTACGTGTGTGTGTGTGTTGCTTTGTACGTGTGTGTGTATGTGCGTTGGTTTGTACTTGTGTGTGTGTCTGTGTGTGTTGGTTTGTACGTGTGTGTGTGACGGTTTATACATGTGTGTGTGTCTGTGTGTAGGTTTGTACGTGTGTGTGTGTTGGTTGGTACGTGTTTTTGTGTGTGTTGGTTTGTACGTGTGTGTGTGTTGGTTTGTATATGTGCGTGTGTCTTGGTTTGTACGTGTGTGTGTGTGTTGGTTGGTACGTGTTTTTGTGTGTGTTGGTTTGTACGTGTGTGTGTGTTGGTTTGTATATGTGCGTGTATCTTGGTTTGTACGTGTGTTCGTTTGTGTGTGCGTTGCTTTGTACGTGTGTGAGTGTGTGTGTTGGTTTGTACGTGTGTGTGTATCTGTGTGTGTTTGTTTGTACGTGTGTGAGTGTTGGTTTGTACGTGTGTGTGTAGGTTTATACGTTTGTACGTGTTGGTTTGTACGTATGTTTGTGTTTGTTGGTTTGTACATGTGTGTGTGTCTGTATGTGTTTGTTCTTAGGTGTGAGTGTATGTTGGTTGTACGTTTGTGTGTGTGTGTCTGTGTGTCTGTGTGTGTGTGTGTTTGTGTGTTGGTGTGTGTGTGTGTGTTGGTTTGTACGTGTGTGTGTGTTGGTTGTAAGTTTGTCTGTGTCTGTGTGTGTTGGTTTGTATGTGTGTGTGTTGGTTTGTACGTGTGTGTGTGTTGGTTTGTATATGTGCGTGTGTCTTGGTTTGTACGTGTGTTCGTGTGTGTGTTGGTTTGTACCTGTGTGTGAGTGTTGGTTGTACGTATGTGTGTGTTTGTGTGTTGGTCTGTATGTGTGTGTGTGTTGGTTTGTATGTGTGTGTGTTGGTTTTTACATGTGTGTGTGTCTGTGTATGTAGGTTTGTACGTGTGTGTGTGTTGGTTTGTACATGTGTGTGCGTCTGTGTGTGTTGGTTTGTATGTTTGTGTGTGTGTTGGTTTGTACGTGTGTCTGTGGGTTGGTTTGTACGTGTGTGTGTTGGTGTGTGTGTGTGTTGGTTTGTACGTGTGTGTGTGTGTTGCTTTGTACGTGTGTGTGTATGTGCGTTGGTTTGTACTTGTGTGTGTGTCTGTGTGTGTTGGTTTGTACGTGTGTGTGTGATGGTTTATACATGTGTGTGTGTCTGTGTGTAGGTTTGTACGTGTGTGTGTGTTGGTTGGTACGTGTTTTTGTGTGTGTTGGTTTGTATGTGTGTGTGTGTTGGTTTGTATATGTGCATGTGTCTTGGTTTGTACGTGTGTTCGTTTGTGTGTGTGTTGGTTTGTACCTGTGTGTGTGTGTTGGTTGTACCTGAATGTGTGTCTGTGTGTGTTGGTCTGTATGTGTGTGTGTGTTGGTTTGTACGTGTGTGCGTGTGTTGGTTTGTACGTATTTGTGTGTGTAGGTTTGTATGTGTGTGTGTTGGTTTGTACGTGTGTGTGTGTCTGTGTGTCTATGTTTGTACCTTTGTATGTGTTGGTTTGTATATGTGCGTGTGTCTTGGTTTGTACGTGTGTTCGTGTGTGTGTTGGTTTGTACCTGTGTGTGCCTGTTGGTTGTACGTGTGTGTGTGCATTTGTGTGTTGGTCTGTATGTGTGTGTGTGTTGGTTTGTACGTGTGTGCATGTGTTGGTTTGTATGTATTTGTGTGTGTAGGTTTGTATGTGTCTGTTGGTTTGTACGTGTGTGTGTGTCTGTGTGTCTATGTTTTTACATTTGTATGTGTTGGTTTGTACGTGTGTTTGTGTGTGTTGATTTGTACGTGTGTGTGTGTCTGTGTGTGTTGGTTTGTATGTGTGAGTGTGTGTTGGTTTGTACGTGTTTGTGTGTGTGTGTGTTGGTTTGTACGTGTGTTTGTGTGTTGGTTGTACGTGTGTGTGTGTCTGTGTGTGTTGGTTTGTATGTTTGTGTGTGTGTGTGTGTGTTGGTTTTTACGTGTGTGTGTATGTTGGTTGTACGTGTGTGTGTGTCTATGTGTGTGTGTGTTTGTGTGTTGGTGTGTATGTGTGTGTTGGTTTGTATGTGTGTGTATGTTGCTTCGTACGTGTGTGTGTGTGTGTTGGTTTGTATGTGTGTGTGTTGATTTGTACATGTGTGTGTGTCTGTGTGTGTAGGTTTGTACGTGTGTGTGTGTTGGTTTGTACATATGTGTTTGTCTGTTTGTGTTGGTTTGTACGTTTGTGTGTGTGTTGGTTTGTACGTGTGTCTTTGGGTTGGTTTGTGTGTGTGTGTTGGTGTGTGTGTGTGTTGGTTTGTACGTGTGTGTGTGCGTTGCTTTGTACGTGTGTGAGTGTGTGTGTTGGTTTGTATGTGTGTGTGTGTGTTGGTGTGTGTGTGTGTTGGTTTGTACGTGTGTGTGTGCGTTGCTTTGTACGTGTGTGAGTGTGTGTGTTGGTTTGTATGTGTGTGTGTGTGTTGGTTTGTACGTGTGTGTGTATCTGTGTGTGTTGGTTTGTACGTGTGTGAGTGTTGGTTTGTACGTGTGTGTGTCTGTGTGTGTTGGTTTTTACGTGTGTGTGTATGTTGGTTGTACGTGTGTGTGTGTCTATGTGTGTGTGTGTTTGTGTGTTGGTGTGTATGTGTGTGTTGGTTTGTATGTGTGTGTATGTTGCTTCGTACGTGTGTGTGTGTGTGTTGGTTTGTATGTGTGTGTGTTGATTTGTACATGTGTGTGTGTCTGTGTTTGTAGGTTTGTACGTGTGTGTGTGTTGGTTTGTACATATGTGTTTGTCTGTTTGAGTTGGTTTGTACGTTTGTGTGTGTGTTGGTTTGTACGTGTGTCTTTGGGTTGGTTTGTGTGTGTGTGTTGGTGTGTGTGTGTGTTGGTTTGTACGTGTGTGTGTGCGTTGCTTTGTACGTGTGTGAGTGTGTGTGTTGGTTTGTATGTGTGTGTGTGTGTGTTGGTTTGTACGTGTGTGTGTATCTGTGTGTGTTGGTTTGTACGTGTGTGAGTGTTGGTTTGTACGTGTGTGTGTGTCTGTGTGTGTAGGTTTATACGTTTGTACGTGTTGGTTTGTACGTATGTTTGTGTTTGTTGGTTTGTACATGTGTGTGTGTCTGTATGTGTTGGTTCTTAGGTGTGAGTGTATGTTGGTTGTACGTGTGTGTGTGTGTCTGTGTGTCTGTGTGTGTGTGTGTTTGTGTGTTGGTTTGTGTGTGTGTGTTGGTTTGTACGTGTGTGTGTGTGTTGGTTGTAAGTGTGTCTGTGTCTGTGTGTGTTGGTTTGTATGTGTGTGTGTTGGTTTGTACGTGTGTGTGTGTTGGTTTGTATATGTGCGTGTGTCTTGGTTTGTACGTGTGTTCGTGTGTGTGTTGGTTTGTACGTGTGTGTGAGTGTTGGTTGTACGTGTGTGTGTGTCTGTGTGTGTTGGTTTGTATGTGTGTGTGTGTTGGTTTGTACGTGTGTGTGTGTGTTGGTTTGTACATGTGTGTGTGTGGTGTGTTGGTTTGTATGTGTGTGCGTGTGTTGGTTTGTACGTATTTGTGTGTAGGTTTGTATGTGTGTGTGTTGGTTTGTACGTGTGTGTGTGTCTGTGTGTCTATGTTTGTACATTTGTATGTGTTGGTTTGTACGTGTGTTTGTGTGTGTTGGTTTGTACGTGTGTGTGTGTGTCTGTGTGTTGGTTTTTACGTGTGTGTGTATGTTGGTTGTACGTGTGTGTGTGTCTATGTGTGTGTGTGTTTGTCTGTTGGTGTGTATGAGTGTGTTGGTTTGTACGTGTGTGTGTGTTGCTTTGTACGTGTGTGTGTGTGTGTTGGTTTGTACGTGTGTGTCTCGATTTGTACGTGTGTGTGTGTCTGTGTGTGTAGGTTTGTACGTGTGTGTGTTGGTTTGTACTTGTGTGTGTCTGTGTGTGTTTGTTTGTACGTTTGTGTGTGTGTTGGTTTGTTCATCTGTCTGTGGGTTGGTTTGTCCGTGTGTGTTGGTGTGTGTGTGTGTGTTGGTTTGTACGTGTGTGTGTGTTGCTTTGTACGTGTGTGAGTGTGTGTGTTGGTTTGTATGTGTGTGTGTGTGTTTTGTACATGTGTGTGTATCTGTGTGTGTTGGTTTGTACATGTGTGTGTGTTGGTTTGTACGTGTTTGTGTGTCTGTGTGTGTAGGTTTGTACGTTTGCATGTGTTGGTTTGTACGTGTGTTTGTGTTTGTTGGTTTGTACATGTGTGTGTGTCTGTGTGTGTTGGTTTTTACGTGTGAGTGTATGTTGGTTTTACGTGTGTGTGTGTGTCTGCGTGTCTGTGTGTGTGTGTGTTTGTGTGTTGGTGTGTGTGTGTGTGTTATTTTGTACATGTGTGTGTGTGGTTGTAAGTGTGTCTGTGTCTGTGTGTGTTGGTTTGTATGTGTGTGTATGTTGGTTTGTAAGTGTGTGTGCGTTGGTTTGTAAATGTGCTTGTGTCTTGGTTTGTACGTGTGTTCGTGTGTGTGCTGGTTTCTACTTGTGTGTGTGTGTTGGTTGTACGAGTGTGTGTGTCTGTGTGTGTTGGTTTGTATTTGTGTGTGTGTTGGTTTGTACGTGTGTGTGTGTGTTGGTTTGTACGTGTGTGTGTGTGTGGGTTTGTATGTGTGTTGGTTTCTACGTGTGTGTGTCTGTGTGTGTGTGTTGGTGTGTGTGTGTGTGTTGGTTTGTATGTGTGTGTGTGTGTTGCTTTGTACGTGTGTGTGTGTGTGTTGGTTTCTATGTGTGCGTGTGTGCGTTGGTTTGTACTTGTGTGTGTGTCTGTGTGTTGGTTTGTACGTGTGTGTGTGTTGGTTTGTACAGGTGGTGTGTCTGTGTGTAAGTTTGTACGTGTGTGTGCGTTGGTTTGTACCTGTGTTTGTGTGTGTTGGTTTGTACCTGTGTGTGTGTGTCTGTGTGTGTTGGTCTGTATGTGTGTGTGTGTGTTGGTTTGTACGTGTGTGTGTGTTGGTTCTACGTGAGTGTGTGTTGGTTTGTATTTGTGTGTGTGTTGGTTTGTACGTGTGTGTGTGTCTGTGTGAGTAGGTTTTACGTGTGTGTGTGTTGGTTTGTACTTGTGTGTGCGTCTGTGTGTGTTGGTTTTTACGTGTGTGTGTGTTGGTTTGTACGTAATTGTGTGTGTTGGTTTATACGTGTGTGTGTTATGGTTTGTACGTGTGTGTGTGTGTCTATGTGTGTGTGTGTTTGTGTGTTGGTGTGTATGTGTGTGTTGGTTTGTATGTGTGTGTATGTTGCGTTGTACGTGTGTGTGTGTGTTGGTTTGTATGTGTGTGTGTTGATTTGTACATGTGTGTGTGTGTGTGTGTGTAGGTTTGTACGTGTGTGTGTGTTGGTTTGTACATATGTGTTTGTCTGTTTGTGTTGGTTTGTACGTTTGTGTGTGTGTTGGTTTGTACGTGTGTCTTTGGGTTTGTTTGTGTGTGTGTGTTGGTGTGTGTGTGTGTTGGTTTGTACGTGTGTGTGCGTTGCTTTGTACGTGTGTGTGTATCTGTGTGTGTTGGTTTGTATGTGTGTGAGTGTTGGTTTGTACGTGTGTGTGTGTCTGTGTGTGTAGGTTTATACGTTTGTACGTGTTGGTTTGTACGTATGTTTGTGTTTGTTGGTTTGTACATGTATGTGTTGGTTCTTAGGTGTGAGTGTATGTTGGTTGTACGTGTGTGTGTGTGTCTGTGTGTCTGTGTGTGTGTGTGTTTGTGTGTTGGTTTGTGTGTGTGTGTTGGTTTGTACGTGTGTGTGTGTTGGTTGTAAGTGTGTCTGTGTCTGTGTGTGTTGGTTTGTATGTGTGTGTGTTGGTTTGTACGTGTGTGTGTGTTGGTTTGTATATGTGCGTGTGTCTTGGTTTGTACGTGTGTTCGTGTGTGTGTTGGTTTGTACGTGTGTGTGAGTGTTGGTTGTACGTGTGTGTGTGTCTGTGTGTGTTGGTCTGTATGTGTGTGTGTGTTGGTTTGTACGTGCGTGCGTGTGTTGGTTTGTACGTATTTGTGTGTGTAGGTTTGTATGTGTGTGTGTTGGTTTGTACGTGTGTGTGTGTGTCTGTGTGTGTTGGTCTGTATGTGTGTGTGTGTGTTGGTTTGTACGTGTTTGTGTGTCTGTGTGTGTTGGTTTGTACGTGTGTGTGTGTTGGTTCTACGTGAGTGTGTGTTGGTTTGTATTTGTGTGTGTGTTGGTTTGTACGTGTGTGTGTGTCTGTGTGAGTAGGTTTGTACGTGTGTGTGTGTTGGTTTGTACTTGTGTGTGCGTCTGTGTGTGTTGGTTTTTACGCGTGTGTGTGTGTTGGTTTGTACGCATTTGTGTGTGTTGGTTTGTACGTGTGTGTGTGCGTTGCTTTGTACATGTGTGAGTGTGTGTGTTGGTTTGTATGTGTGTGTGTGTGTGTGTTGGTTTGTACGTGTGTGTGTATCTGTGTGTGTTGGTTTGTACGTGTGTGTGTGTTTGTGTTGGTGTGTGTGTGTGTTGGTTTGTACGTGTGTGTGTGTTTTTTGTACATGTGTGTGTGTGTGTGTTGGTTTGTATGTGTGTGTGTGTCTGTGTGTGTAGGTTTGTACGTGTGTGTGTGTGTTGGTTTGTATGTATGCTTGTGTGTGTTGGTTTGTACGTGTGTGTGTGTCTGGGTGGGTTGGTTTGTACATGTGTGTTTGTGTTGGTTGTACGTGGGTTTGTGTCTGTGTGTGTTGGTTTGTATGTGTGTGTGTGTTGGTTTGTACTTGTGTGTGTGTGTGTTGGTTTGTATGTGTTCGTGTGTGTGTTGGTTTGTACCTGTGTGTGTGTGTTGGTTTTATATGTGTGTGTGTCTGTGTGTGTTGGTTTGTATGTGTGTGTGTGTGCTGGTTTTTACGTGTGTGTGTTGGTTTGTACGTGTGTGTGTGTATGTGTGTTGGTTTGTATGCGTGCGTGTGTCTTGGTTTCTACGTGTGTGTGTGTGTGTGTGTGTGTGTGTGTGCTGGTTTGTATGAGTGGGTGAGTTGGTTTGTGCGTGTGTGTGTGTGTTGGTTTGTACGTGTGTGTGTAGGTTTGTAAGTGTGTGTGTGTCTGTGTGACTACGTTTGTACGTTTGTATGTGTTGGTTTCTACGTGTGTTTGTGCGTGCTGGTTTGTACGTGCGTGTGTGTCTGTGTGTGATGGTTTGTACGTGTGTGTGTGTGTTGGTGGTACGTGTGTGTGTGACTGTGTGTGTTGCATGTATGTGTGTTTGTGTGTTGGTTTGTACGTGTGTGTGTGTGTTGGTTTGTATATGTTCGTGTGTCTTGGTTTGTACGTGTTTTCGTGGGTGTGTTGGTTTGTACCTGTGTGTGTGTGTTGGTTGTACATGTTTGTGTGTCTGTGTGTGTTTGTTTGTATATGTGTGTGTGTGAGTGTGTGATGGTTTGTACGTGTGTGTGTGTGTTGGTTTTTACGTGTGTGTGTCTGTGTGTGTTGGTTTGTACGTGTGTGTGTGTTGCTTTGTATGTGTGAGTGTGTTTTGGTTTGTATGTGTGTGTGTGCGTTGGTTTGTATATGTTCGTGTGTCTTGGTTTGTACGTGTTTTCGTGGGTGTGTTGGTTTGTACCTGTGTGTGTGTGTTGGTTGTTCATGTTTGTGTGTCTGTGTGTGTTTGTTTGTATATGTGTGTGTGTGAGTGTGTGTTGGTTTGTACGTGTGTGTGTGTGGTGGTTTTTACGTGTGTGTGTGTCTGTGTGTGTTGGTTTGTACGTGTGTGTGTGTCGCTTTGTAAGTGTGTGTGTCTGTTGGTTTGTACGTGTGTCTGTGGGTTGGTTTGTACGTGTGAGCGTTGGTGTCTGTGTGTGTATTGGTTTGTACGTGTGTGTGTGTGTGTGTGTGTGTGTGTGTGTGTGTGTGTTGCTTTGTACGTGTATGAGTGTGTGTGTTGGTTTGTATGTGTGTGTGTGTCTGTTGGTTTGTACGTGTGTGTGTGTCTGTGTGTTGGTTTGTACGTGTGTGTGTGTGTTGGTTTGCACGTGTGTGTGTGTGTGTCTGTGTATGTACGTTTGTACGTTTGTATGTGTTGGTTTGTACGTGTGTTTGTTGGTTTGTACGTGTGTGTGTGTGTGTGTTGGTTGTTACGTGTGAGTGTATGTTGGTTGTACGTGTGTGTGTGTCTGTGTGTGTGTGTGTGTGTGTGTGTTTTGGTTTGTATGTGTGTTGCTTTGTACATGTGTGTCTGTGTTTGTGTGTTTGTGTGTGTGTGTTGGTTTGTTAGTGTGTGATTTGCTTTGTACGTGTGTGTGTGTGTCTGTTGGTTTGTATGTGTGTGTTGGTTAGTATGTGTGTGTGTGTCTGTGTGTGTAGGTTTGTACGTGTGTGTGTGTTGGTTTGTATGTATGCTTGTGTGTGTTGGTTTGTACGTGTGTGTGTGTCTGGGTGGGTTGGTTTGTACATGTGTGTTTGTGTTGGTTGTACGTGGGTTTGTGTCTGTGTGTGTTGGTTTGTATGTGTGTGTGTGTGTTGGTGTGTGTGTGTTGGTTTGTACGTGTGTGTGTGTTGGTTGGTACGTGTTTTTGTGTGTGTTGGTTTGTACGTGTGTGTGTGTTGGTTTGTATATGTGCATGTGTCTTGGTTTGTACGTGTGTTCGTTTGTGTGTGTGTTGGTTTGTACCTGTGTGTGTGTGTTGGTTGTACCTGAATGTGTGTCTGTGTGTGTTGGTCTGTATGTGTGTGTGTGTTGGTTTTTACGTGTGTGTGTATGTTGGTTGTACGTGTGTGTGTGTCTATGTGTGTGTGTGTTTGTCTGTTGGTGTGTATGAGTGTGTTGGTTTGTACGTGTGTGTGTGTTGCTTTGTGCGTGTGTGTGTGTGTGTTGGTTTGTACGTGTGTGTCTCGATTTGTACGTGTGTGTGTGTCTGTGTGTGTAGGTTTGTACGTGTGTGTGTTGGTTTGTACTTGTGTGTGTCTGTGTGTGTTTGTTTGTACGTTTGTGTGTGTGTTGGTTTGTACATCTGTCTGTGGGTTGGTTTGTACGTGTGTGTTGGTGTGTGTGTGTGTGTTGGTTTGTACGTGTGTGTGTGTTGCTTTGTACGTGTGTGAGTGTGTGTGTTGGTTTGTATGTGTGTGTGTGTGTTTTGTACATGTGTGTGTATCTGTGTGTGTTGGTTTGTACATGTGTGTGTGTTGGTTTGTACGTGTTTGTGTGTCTGTGTGTGTAGGTTTGTACGTTTGCATGTGTTGGTTTGTACGTGTGTTTGTGTTTGTTGGTTTGTACATGTGTGTGTGTCTGTGTGTGTTGGTTTTTACGTGTGAGTGTATGTTGGTTTTACGTGTGTGTGTGTGTCTGCGTGTCTGTGTGTGTGTGTTTGTGTGTTGGTGTGTGTGTGTGTGTTATTTTGTACATGTGTGTGTGTGGTTGTAAGTGTGTCTGTGTCTGTGTGTGTTGGTTTGTATGTGTGTGTATGTTGGTTTGTAAGTGTGTGTGCGTTGGTTTGTAAATGTGCTTGTGTCTTGGTTTGTACGTGTGTTCGTGTGTGTGCTGGTTTCTACTTGTGTGTGTGTGTTGGTTGTACGAGTGTGTGTGTCTGTGTGTGTTGGTTTGTATTTGTGTGTGTGTTGGTTTGTACGTGTGTGTGTGTGTTGGTTTGTACGTGTGTGTGTGTGTGGGTTTGTATGTGTGTTGGTTTCTACGTGTGTGTGTCTGTGTGTGTGTGTTGGTGTGTGTGTGTGTGTTGGTTTGTATGTGTGTGTGTGTGTTGCTTTGTACGTGTGTGTGTGTGTGTTGGTTTCTATGTGTGCGTGTGTGCGTTGGTTTGTACTTGTGTGTGTGTCTGTGTGTTGGTTTGTACGTGTGTGTGTGTTGGTTTGTACAGGTGGTGTGTCTGTGTGTAAGTTTGTACGTGTGTGTGCGTTGGTTTGTACCTGTGTTTGTGTGTGTTGGTTTGTACCTGTGTGTGTGTGTCTGTGTGTGTTGGTCTGTATGTGTGTGTGTGTGTTGGTTTGTACGTGTGTGTGTGTTGGTTCTACGTGAGTGTGTGTTGGTTTGTATTTGTGTGTGTGTTGGTTTGTACGTGTGTGTGTGTCTGTGTGAGTAGGTTTTACGTGTGTGTGTGTTGGTTTGTACTTGTGTGTGCGTCTGTGTGTGTTGGTTTTTACGTGTGTGTGTGTTGGTTTGTACGTAATTGTGTGTGTTGGTTTATACGTGTGTGTGTTATGGTTTGTACGTGTGTGTGTGTGTCTATGTGTGTGTGTGTTTGTGTGTTGGTGTGTATGTGTGTGTTGGTTTGTATGTGTGTGTATGTTGCGTTGTACGTGTGTGTGTGTGTTGGTTTGTATGTGTGTGTGTTGATTTGTACATGTGTGTGTGTGTGTGTGTGTAGGTTTGTACGTGTGTGTGTGTTGGTTTGTACATATGTGTTTGTCTGTTTGTGTTGGTTTGTACGTTTGTGTGTGTGTTGGTTTGTACGTGTGTCTTTGGGTTTGTTTGTGTGTGTGTGTTGGTGTGTGTGTGTGTTGGTTTGTACGTGTGTGTGCGTTGCTTTGTACGTGTGTGTGTATCTGTGTGTGTTGGTTTGTATGTGTGTGAGTGTTGGTTTGTACGTGTGTGTGTGTCTGTGTGTGTAGGTTTATACGTTTGTACGTGTTGGTTTGTACGTATGTTTGTGTTTGTTGGTTTGTACATGTATGTGTTGGTTCTTAGGTGTGAGTGTATGTTGGTTGTACGTGTGTGTGTGTGTCTGTGTGTCTGTGTGTGTGTGTGTTTGTGTGTTGGTTTGTGTGTGTGTGTTGGTTTGTACGTGTGTGTGTGTTGGTTGTAAGTGTGTCTGTGTCTGTGTGTGTTGGTTTGTATGTGTGTGTGTTGGTTTGTACGTGTGTGTGTGTTGGTTTGTATATGTGCGTGTGTCTTGGTTTGTACGTGTGTTCGTGTGTGTGTTGGTTTGTACGTGTGTGTGAGTGTTGGTTGTACGTGTGTGTGTGTCTGTGTGTGTTGGTCTGTATGTGTGTGTGTGTTGGTTTGTACGTGCGTGCGTGTGTTGGTTTGTACGTATTTGTGTGTGTAGGTTTGTATGTGTGTGTGTTGGTTTGTACGTGTGTGTGTGTGTCTGTGTGTGTTGGTCTGTATGTGTGTGTGTGTGTTGGTTTGTACGTGTTTGTGTGTCTGTGTGTGTTGGTTTGTACGTGTGTGTGTGTTGGTTCTACGTGAGTGTGTGTTGGTTTGTATTTGTGTGTGTGTTGGTTTGTACGTGTGTGTGTGTCTGTGTGAGTAGGTTTGTACGTGTGTGTGTGTTGGTTTGTACTTGTGTGTGCGTCTGTGTGTGTTGGTTTTTACGCGTGTGTGTGTGTTGGTTTGTACGCATTTGTGTGTGTTGGTTTGTACGTGTGTGTGTGCGTTGCTTTGTACATGTGTGAGTGTGTGTGTTGGTTTGTATGTGTGTGTGTGTGTGTGTTGGTTTGTACGTGTGTGTGTATCTGTGTGTGTTGGTTTGTACGTGTGTGTGTGTTTGTGTTGGTGTGTGTGTGTGTTGGTTTGTACGTGTGTGTGTGTTTTTTGTACATGTGTGTGTGTGTGTGTTGGTTTGTATGTGTGTGTGTGTCTGTGTGTGTAGGTTTGTACGTGTGTGTGTGTGTTGGTTTGTATGTATGCTTGTGTGTGTTGGTTTGTACGTGTGTGTGTGTCTGGGTGGGTTGGTTTGTACATGTGTGTTTGTGTTGGTTGTACGTGGGTTTGTGTCTGTGTGTGTTGGTTTGTATGTGTGTGTGTGTTGGTTTGTACTTGTGTGTGTGTGTGTTGGTTTGTATGTGTTCGTGTGTGTGTTGGTTTGTACCTGTGTGTGTGTGTTGGTTTTATATGTGTGTGTGTCTGTGTGTGTTGGTTTGTATGTGTGTGTGTGTGCTGGTTTGTACGTGTGTGTGTTGGTTTGTACGTGTGTGTGTGTATGTGTGTTGGTTTGTATGCGTGCGTGTGTCTTGGTTTCTACGTGTGTGTGTGTGTGTGTGTGTGTGTGTGTGTGCTGGTTTGTATGAGTGGGTGAGTTGGTTTGTGCGTGTGTGTGTGTGTTGGTTTGTACGTGTGTGTGTAGGTTTGTAAGTGTGTGTGTGTCTGTGTGACTACGTTTGTACGTTTGTATGTGTTGGTTTCTACGTGTGTTTGTGCGTGCTGGTTTGTACGTGCGTGTGTGTCTGTGTGTGATGGTTTGTACGTGTGTGTGTGTGTTGGTGGTACGTGTGTGTGTGACTGTGTGTGTTGCATGTATGTGTGTTTGTGTGTTGGTTTGTACGTGTGTGTGTGTGTTGGTTTGTATATGTTCGTGTGTCTTGGTTTTTACGTGTTTTCGTGGGTGTGTTGGTTTGTACCTGTGTGTGTGTGTTGGTTGTACATGTTTGTGTGTCTGTGTGTGTTTGTTTGTATATGTGTGTGTGTGAGTGTGTGATGGTTTGTACGTGTGTGTGTGTGTTGGTTTTTACGTGTGTGTGTCTGTGTGTGTTGGTTTGTACGTGTGTGTGTGTTGCTTTGTATGTGTGAGTGTGTTTTGGTTTGTATGTGTGTGTGTGCGTTGGTTTGTATATGTTCGTGTGTCTTGGTTTGTACGTGTTTTCGTGGGTGTGTTGGTTTGTACCTGTGTGTGTGTGTTGGTTGTTCATGTTTGTGTGTCTGTGTGTGTTTGTTTGTATATGTGTGTGTGTGAGTGTGTGTTGGTTTGTACGTGTGTGTGTGTGGTGGTTTTTACGTGTGTGTGTGTCTGTGTGTGTTGGTTTGTACGTGTGTGTGTGTCGCTTTGTAAGTGTGTGTGTCTGTTGGTTTGTACGTGTGTCTGTGGGTTGGTTTGTACGTGTGAGCGTTGGTGTCTGTGTGTGTATTGGTTTGTACGTGTGTGTGTGTGTGTGTGTGTGTGTGTGTGTGTGTGTTGCTTTGTACGTGTATGAGTGTGTGTGTTGGTTTGTATGTGTGTGTGTGTCTGTTGGTTTGTACGTGTGTGTGTGTCTGTGTGTTGGTTTGTACGTGTGTGTGTGTGTTGGTTTGCACGTGTGTGTGTGTGTGTCTGTGTATGTACGTTTGTACGTTTGTATGTGTTGGTTTGTACGTGTGTTTGTTGGTTTGTACGTGTGTGTGTGTGTGTGTTGGTTGTTACGTGTGAGTGTATGTTGGTTGTACGTGTGTGTGTGTCTGTGTGTGTGTGTGTGTGTGTGTGTTTTGGTTTGTATGTGTGTTGCTTTGTACATGTGTGTCTGTGTTTGTGTGTTTGTGTGTGTGTGTTGGTTTGTTAGTGTGTGATTTGCTTTGTACGTGTGTGTGTGTGTCTGTTGGTTTGTATGTGTGTGTTGGTTAGTATGTGTGTGTGTGTCTGTGTGTGTAGGTTTGTACGTGTGTGTGTGTTGGTTTGTATGTATGCTTGTGTGTGTTGGTTTGTACGTGTGTGTGTGTCTGGGTGGGTTGGTTTGTACATGTGTGTTTGTGTTGGTTGTACGTGGGTTTGTGTCTGTGTGTGTTGGTTTGTATGTGTGTGTGTGTTGGTTTGTACTTGTGTGTGTGTGTGTTGGTTTGTATGTGTTCGTGTGTGTGTTGGTTTGTACCTGTGTGTGTGTGTTGGTTTTATATGTGTGTGTGTCTGTGTGTGTTGGTTTGTATGTGTGTGTGTGTGCTGGTTTGTACGTGTGTGTGTTGGTTTGTACGTGTGTGTGTGTATGTGTGTTGGTTTGTATGCGTGCGTGTGTCTTGGTTTGTACGTGTGTGTGTGTGTGTGTGTGTGTGTGTGTGTGTGTGTGCTGGTTTGTATGAGTGGGTGAGTTGGTTTGTGCGTGTGTGTGTGTGTTGGTTTGTACGTGTGTGTAGGTTTGTAAGTGTGTGTGTGTCTGTGTGACTACGTTTGTACGTTTGTATGTGTTGGTTTGTACGTGTGTTTGTGCGTGCTGGTTTGTACGTGCATGTGTGTCTGTGTGTGATGGTTTGTACGTGTGTGTGTGTGTTGGTTGTACGTGTGTGTGTGACTGTGTGTGTTGCATGTATGTGTGTCTGTGTGTCTGTGTGTTGGTTTGTACGTGTGTGTGTGTGTTGGTTTGTATATGTTCGTGTGTCTTGGTTTGTACGTGTTTTCGTGGGTGTGTTGGTTTGTACCTGTGTGTGTGTGTTGGTTGTACATGTTTGTGTGTCTGTGTGTGTTTGTTTGTACGTGTGTGTGTGTTGCTTTGTACGTGTGAGTGTGTGTTGGTTTGTATGTGTGTGTGTGTTGCTTTGTACGTGTGAGTGTGTGTTGGTTTGTACGTGTGTGTGTGTGTTGGTTTTTAGGTGTGTGTGTCTGTGTGTGTTGGTTTGTACGTGTGTGTGTGTTGCTTTGTACGTGTGAATGTGTGTTGGTTTGTACGTGTGTGTGTGCGTTGGTTGTACGTGTGTGTGTTTGTGTGTTTTGGTTTGTATGTGTATGTGTGTGTTGGTTTGTACCTGTGTGTGTGTGTTGGTTGTACATGTTTGTGTGTCTGTGTGTGTTTGTTTGTATATGTGTGTGTGAGTGTGTGTTGGTTTGTAGGTGTGTGTGTGTGTTGGTTTTTACGTGTGTGTGTGTCTGTGTGTGTAGGTTTGTACGTGTGTGTGTGTTGGTTTGTATGTATGCTTGTGTGTGTTGGTTTGTACGTGTGTGTGTGTCTGGGTGGGTTGGTTTGTACATGTGTGTTTGTGTTGGTTGTACGTGGGTTTGTGTCTGTGTGTGTTGGTTTGTATGTGTGTGTGTGTTGGTTTGTACTTGTGTGTGTGTGTGTTGGTTTGTATGTGTTCGTGTGTGTGTTGGTTTGTACCTGTGTGTGTGTGTTGGTTTTATATGTGTGTGTGTCTGTGTGTGTTGGTTTGTATGTGTGTGTGTGTGCTGGTTTGTACGTGTGTGTGTTGGTTTGTACGTGTGTGTGTGTATGTGTGTTGGTTTGTATGCGTGCGTGTGTCTTGGTTTGTACGTGTGTGTGTGTGTGTGTGTGTGTGTGTGTGTGTGTGTGTGTGTGCTGGTTTGTATGAGTGGGTGAGTTGGTTTGTGCGTGTGTGTGTGTGTTGGTTTGTACGTGTGTGTAGGTTTGTAAGTGTGTGTGTGTCTGTGTGACTACGTTTGTACGTTTGTATGTGTTGGTTTGTACGTGTGTTTGTGCGTGCTGGTTTGTACGTGCATGTGTGTCTGTGTGTGATGGTTTGTACGTGTGTGTGTGTGTTGGTTGTACGTGTGTGTGTGACTGTGTGTGTTGCATGTATGTGTGTCTGTGTGTCTGTGTGTTGGTTTGTACGTGTGTGTGTGTGTTGGTTTGTATATGTTCGTGTGTCTTGGTTTGTACGTGTTTTCGTGGGTGTGTTGGTTTGTACCTGTGTGTGTGTGTTGGTTGTACATGTTTGTGTGTCTGTGTGTGTTTGTTTGTACGTGTGTGTGTGTTGCTTTGTACGTGTGAGTGTGTGTTGGTTTGTATGTGTGTGTGTGTTGCTTTGTACGTGTGAGTGTGTGTTGGTTTGTACGTGTGTGTGTGTGTTGGTTTTTAGGTGTGTGTGTCTGTGTGTGTTGGTTTGTACGTGTGTGTGTGTGTTGCTTTGTACGTGTGAGTGTGTGTTGGTTTGTACGTGTGTGTGTGCGTTGGTTGTACGTGTGTGTGTTTGTGTGTTTTGGTTTGTATGTGTATGTGTGTGTTGGTTTGTACCTGTGTGTGTGTGTTGGTTGTACATGTTTGTGTGTCTGTGTGTGTTTGTTTGTATATGTGTGTGTGAGTGTGTGTTGGTTTGTAGGTGTGTGTGTGTGTTGGTTTTTACGTGTGTGTGTGTCTGTGTGTGTTGGTTTGTACGTGTGTGTGTGTTGCTTTGTAAGTGTGTGTGTCTGTTGGTTTGTACGTGTGTCTGTGGGTTGGTTTGTACGTGTGAGCGTTGGTGTCTGTGTGTGTATTGGTTTGTACGTGTGTGTGTGTGTGTATTGCTTTGTACGTGTATGAGTGTGTGTGTTGGTTTGTATGTGTGTTGTGTCTGTTGTTTTGTACGTGTGTGTGTGTCTGTGTGTTGGTTTGTACGTGTGTGTGTGTTGGTTTGTATGTGTGTGTGTGTGTCTGTGTATGTACGTTTGTACGTTTGTATGTGTTGGTTTGTACGTGCGTTTGTTGGTTTGTACATGTGTGTGTGTGTGTGTTGGTTTTTACGTGTGAGTGTATGTTGGTTGTTCGTGTGTGTGTGTCTGTGTGTGTGTGTGTGTGTGTGAGTGTGTGTGTGTGTTGGTTTGTATGTGTGTTGCTTTGTACATGTGTCTGTGTGTGTGTTGGTTTCTATGTGTGTGTGTGCGTTGGTTTGTACTTGTGTGTGTGTGTTTTTGTGTTGGTTTGTACGTGTGTGTGTGTGTGTTGGTTTGTACATGGGTGTGTGTCTGTGTGTAGGTTTGTACGTGTGTGTGTGTTGGTTTATACGTGTGTTTGTGTGTGTTGGTTTGTACGTGTGTGTGTGTGTGTCTGTGTTTGTGTGTTGGTGTGTGTGTGTGTGTGTGTGTTGGTTTGTACGTGTGTGTGATTTGCTTTGTACGTGTGTGTGTGTGTGTATTGGTTTGTATGTGTGTGTGTTGTTTTGTATGTGTGTGTGTGTGAAGGTTTGAATGTGTGTGTGTGTTGGTTTGTACGTGTGCTTGTGTGTGTTGGTTTGTACGTGTGTGTGTCTGTGTGTGTTGGTTTGTTTGTGTGTGTGTTGGTTTGTACTTGTGTGTGTGTGTGTTGGTTTGTATATGTTCGTGTGTGTGTTGGTTTGTACCTGTGTGTGTGTGTGTTGGTTTTATATGTGTGTGTGTCTGTGTGTGTTGGTTTGTATGTGTGTGTGTGTGTGTTGGTTTGTACGTGTGTGTGTTGGTTTGTACGTGTGTGTGTGTATGTGTGTTGGTTTGTATGCGTGCATGTGGCTTGGTTTGTACGTGTGTGTGTGTGTGTGTGTGTGTGTGTGCTGGTTTGTATGTGTGTGTGAGTTGGTTTGTACATGTGTGTGTAGGTTTGTATGTGTGTGTGTGTCTGTGTGACTACGTTTGTACGTTTGTATGTGTTGGTTTGTATGTGTGTTTGTGCGTGCTGGTTTGTACGTGTGTGTGTGTCTGTGTGTGATGGTTTGTACATGTGTGTGTGTTGGTTGTACGTGTGTGTGTGTCTCTGTGTGTGTTGCATGTATGTGTGTCTGTGTGTTGGTTTGTACGTGTGTGTGTGTGTTGGTTTGTATATGTTCGTGTGTCTTGGTTTGTACGTGTGTTCGTAAGTGTGTTGGTTTGTACCTGTGTGTGTGTGTTGGTTGTACATGTTTGTGTGTCTGTGTGTGTTTGTTTGTATATGTGTGTGTGTGAGTGCGTGTTGGTTTATACATGTGTGTGTGTGTTGGTTTTTACGTGTGAGTGTCTGTGTGTGTTGGTATGTACATGCGTGTGTGTTGCTTTGTAAGTGTGTGTGTGTGTTGGTTTGTATGTGTGTGTGTGCGTTGGTTTGTAATTGTGTGTGTGCCTGTGTGTTTTGGTTTGTACGTGTCTGAGTGTATTGGTTTGTACATGTGTGTGTGTCTTGGTTTGTACATGTGTTCGTGTGTCTGTTGGTTTGTACATGTGTGTGTGTGTTGGTTGTACGTGTGTGTGTGTCTGTGTGTGTTGGTTTGTATGTGTGTGTGTGTGAGTGTGTGTTGGTTTGTACGTATGTGTGTTGCTTTGTACGTGTGTGTGTGTTGCTTTGTACGTGTGTGTGTGTGTTTTGGTTTGTATGTGTGTGTGTTGGTTTGTACGTGTGTGTGTGTCTGTGTGTGTTGGTTTGTACGTGTGTGTGTGTTTGTTTGTTCATGTGTGCGTGTGTCTGTGTGTGTAGGTTTGTACGTGTGTGTTGGTTTGTACATGTGTTGTGTGTGTTGGTTTGTACGTGTGTGTGTGTCTGTGTGTGATGGTTTGTACGGGTGTGTGTGTGTGTTGGTTTGTACGTGTGTGTGTGTGTGTGTGTTGGTTTGTAAGTGTGTGTGTGTGTGTCTGTGTATATACGTTTGTACGTTTGTATGTGTTGGTTTGTACGTGTGTTGGTTGGTTTTTACGTGTGTGTGTGTCTGTGTGTGTTGGTTTTTACGTGTGTGTGTATGTTGGTTGTACGTGTGTGTGTGTCTGTGTTTGTGTGTGTGTGTGTGTGTTTGTGTGTTGGTGTGTGTGTGTGTTGGTTTGTACATGTGTGTGATTTGCTTTGTACGTGTGTGTGTGTGTGTGTTGGTTTGTATGTGTTTGTGTTGGTTTGAACGTGTGTGTGTGTCTGTGTGTGTTGGTTTGTACATGTGTGTGTGTTTGTTTGTTCGTGTGTGTGTGTCTGTGTGTTGGTTTGTCTGTGTGTGTGTGTTGGTTTGTACATGTTTGTGTCTCTGTGTGTGTTGCTTTGTACGTGTGTGTGTGTTGGTTGTACGTGTGTGTGTGTTGGTTTGTATTTGTGTGTGTGTTGGTTCATACGTGTGTCTGTGGGTTGGTTTGTACGTGTGTGTGTTGTGGTGTGTGTGTATCAGTTGGTTTGTATGTGTGTTGGTTTGTACGTGTGTGTGTGTGTGTGTGTGTGTGTGTATGTGTGTGTGTGTTGGTTTGTACGTGTGTGTGTGTTGCATTGTACGTGTGTGTGTGTGTGTGTTGGTTTGTATGTGTGTGTGTGTGCGTTGGTTTGTAATTGTGTGTGCGTCTGTGTGTGTTGTTTCTACGTGTTTGTGTGTGTTGGTTTGTACGTGAGCGTGTGTCTGTCTGTCTACGTTAGTACGTTTGTAAGTGTTGGTTTGTATGTGTGTTTGTGTGTGTTGGCTTGTACGTGTGTGTGTCTGTGTGTGTTGGTTTTTACGTGTGTGTGTATGTTGGTTGTACGTGTGTGTGTGTCTGTGTTTGTGTGTGTGTGTGTGTGTTTGTGTGTTGGTGTGTGTGTGTGTTGGTTTGTACATGTGTGTGATTTGCTTTGTACGTGTGTGTGTGTGTGTGTTGGTTTGTATGTGTTTGTGTTGGTTTGAACGTGTGTGTGTGTCTGTGTGTGTTGGTTTGTACATGTGTGTGTGTTTGTTTGTTCGTGTGTGTGTGTCTGTGTGTTGGTTTGTCTGTGTGTGTGTGTTGGCTTGTACATGTTTGTGTCTCTGTGTGTGTTGCTTTGTACGTGTGTGTGTGTTGGTTGTACGTGTGTGTGTGTTGGTTTGTATTTGTGTGTGTGTTGGTTCATACGTGTGTCTGTGGGTTGGTTTGTACGTGTGTGTGTTGTGGTGTGTGTGTATCAGTTGGTTTGTATGTGTGTTGGTTTGTACGTGTGTGTGTGTGTGTGTGTGTGTGTATGTGTGTGTGTGTTGGTTTGTACGTGTGTGTGTGTTGCATTGTACGTGTGTGTGTGTGTGTGTTGGTTTGTATGTGTGTGTGTGTGCGTTGGTTTGTAATTGTGTGTGCGTCTGTGTGTGTTGTTTCTACGTGTTTGTGTGTGTTGGTTTGTACGTGAGCGTGTGTCTGTCTGTCTACGTTAGTACGTTTGTAAGTGTTGGTTTGTATGTGTGTTTGTGTGTGTTGGCTTGTACGTGTGTGTGTCTGTGTGTGTTGGTTTTTACGTGTGTGTGTATGTTGGTTGCATGTGTGTGTGTGTCTATGTGTGTGTGTGTTTGTGTCTTGGTGTGTATGTGTGTGTTGGTTTGTACATGTGTGTGTGTTGCTTTGTACCTGTGTGTGTGTATCGTTTGTATGTGTGTTTGTTGGTTTTTACGTGTGTGTGTGTGTCTGTGTGTGTAGGTTTGTACGTGTGTGTGTTGGTTTGTACATGTGTGGGTGTCTGTGTGTGTTGGTTTGTACGTTTGTGTGTGTGTTGGTTTGTACGTTTGTCTGTGGGTTGGTTTGTACGTGTGTGTGTTGGTGTGTGTGTGTGTGTTGGTTTGTACGTGTGTGTGTTGTTTTGTACATGTGTGAGTGTGTGTGTTGGTTTGTATGTGTGTGTGTGTGTTGGTTTGTATGTGTGTGTGTGTCTGTGTGTGTAGGTTTGTACGTTTGTATGTGTTGGTTTGTACGTGTGTTTGTGTTTGTTGGTTTGTACATGTGTGTGCGCCTGTGTGTGCTGGTTTTTACGTGTGTGTGTATGTTGGTTGTACGTGTGTGTGTGTCTATGTGTGTGTGTGTGTGTGTTTGTGTGTTGATGTGTGTGTGTGTGTTGGTTTGTATGTGTGTTGGTTTGTACGTGTGTGTGTGTGTGTGTGTGTTGGTGTGTGTGTGTGTTGGTGTGTGTGTGTGTTGCTTTGTATGTGTGTGTTGCTTTGTATGTGTGTGTGTGTGTGTGTGTTGGTTTCTATGTGTGTGTGTGCGTTGGTTTGTACTTGTGTGTGTGTCTGTGTGTGTTGGTTTGTACGTGTGTGTGTGTGTGTTGGTTGTACGTGTGTGTGTGTCTGTGTGTGTTGGTTTGTATGTGTATGTGTGTGTTGGTTTGTACTTGTGTGTGTGTGTTGGTTTGTACGTGTGTCTGTGGGTTGGTTTGTACGTGTGAGTGTTGGTGTCTGTGTGTGTATTGGTTTGTACGTGTGTGTGTGTGTTGCTTTGTACGTGTATGAGTGTGTATGTTGGTTCGTATGTGTGTGTGTGTCTGTTGGTTTGTACATGTGTGTGTGTCTGTGTGTGTTGGTTTGTACGTGTGTGTGTGTGTGTGTTGGTTTGTAAGTGTGTGTGTGTGTGTCTGTGTATATACGTTTGTACGTTTGTATGTGTTGGTTTGTACGTGTGTTGGTTGGTTTTTACGTGTGTGTGTGTCTGTGTGTGTTGGTTTTTACGTGTGTGTGTATGTTGGTTGTACGTGTGTGTGTGTCTGTGTTTGTGTGTGTGTGTGTGTGTTTGTGTGTTGGTGTGTGTGTGTGTTGGTTTGTACATGTGTGTGATTTGCTTTGTACGTGTGTGTGTGTGTGTTGGTTTGTATGTGTTTGTGTTGGTTTGAACGTGTGTGTGTGTCTGTGTGTGTTGGTTTGTACATGTGTGTGTGTTTGTTTGTTCGTGTGTGTGTGTCTGTGTGTTGGTTTGTATGTGTGTGTGTGTTGGTTTGTACATGTTTGTGTCTCTGTGTGTGTTGCTTTGTACGTGTGTGTGTGTGTTGGTTGTACGTGTGTGTGTGTTGGTTTGTATTTGTGTGTGTGTTGGTTTGTACGTGTGTCTGTGGGTTGGTTTGTACGTGTGTGTGTTGTGGTGTGTGTGTATCAGTTGGTTTGTATGTGTGTTGGTTTGTACGTGTGTGTGTCTGTGTGTGTGTGTGTGTGTATGTGTGTGTGTGTTGGTTTGTACGTGTGTTTGTGTTGCATTGTACGTGTGTGTGTGTGTGTGTTGGTTTGTATGTGTGTGTGTGTGCGTTGGTTTGTAATTGTGTGTGCGTCTGTGTGTGTTGTTTCTACGTGTTTGTGTGTTGGTTTGTAGGTGAGCGTGTGTCTGTCTGTCTACGTTAGTACGTTTGTAAGTGTTGGTTTGTATGTGTGTTTGTGTGTGTTGGCTTGTACGTGTGTGTGTCTGTGTGTGTTGGTTTTTACGTGTGTGTGTATGTTGGTTGCATGTGTGTGTGTGTCTATGTGTGTGTGTGTTTGTGTCTTGGTGTGTATGTGTGTGTTGGTTTGTACATGTGTGTGTGTTGCTTTGTACCTGTGTGTGTGTGTATCGTTTGTATGTGTGTTTGTTGGTTTTTACGTGTGTGTGTGTGTCTGTGTGTGTAGGTTTGTACGTGTGTGTGTTGGTTTGTACATGTGTGGGTGTCTGTGTGTGTTGGTTTGTACGTTTGTGTGTGTGTTGGTTTGTACGTTTGTCTGTGGGTTGGTTTGTACGTGTGTGTGTTGGTGTGTGTGTGTGTGTTGGTTTGTACGTGTGTGTGTTGTTTTGTACATGTGTGAGCGTGTGTGTTGGTTTGTATGTGTGTGTGTGTGTGTTGTTTTGTACATGTGTGTGTGTCTGTGTGTGTTGGTTTGTACGTGTGTGTGTGTGTTGGTTTGTACGTGTGTGTGTGTCTGTGTGTGTAGGTTTGTACGTTTGTATGTGTTGGTTTGTACGTGTGTTTGTGTTTGTTGGTTTGTACATGTGTGTGCGTCTGTGTGTGCTGGTTTTTACGTGTGTGTGTATGTTGGTTGTACGTGTGTGTGTGTCCATGTGTGTGTGTGTGTGCGTGTGTTTGTGTGTTGGTGTGTGTGTGTGTTGGTTTGTATGTGTGTTGGTTTGTACGTGTGTGTGTGTGTGTGTGTGTTGGTGTGTGTGTGTGTTGGTGTGTGTGTGTGTTGCTTTGTATGTGTGTGTTGCTTTGTACGTGTGTGTGTGTGTGTGTTGGTTTCTATGTGTGTGTGTGCGTTGGTTTGTACTTGTGTGTGTGTCTGTGTGTGTTGGTTTGTACGTGTGTCTGTGTGTGTTGGTTGTACGTGTGTGTGTGTCTGTGTGTGATGGTTTGTACGTGTGTGTGTGTGTTGGTTGTACGTGTGTGTGTGTGTCTGTGTGTGTTGCATGTATGTGTGTCTGTGTGTTGGTTTGTACGTGTGTGTGTGTTGTTTGTATATATTCGTGTGTCTTGGTTTGTACGTGTGTTCGTGGGTGTGTTGGTTTGTACCTGTGTGTGTGTGTTGGTTGTACATGTTTGTGTGTCTGTGTGTGTTTGTTTGTATGTGTGTGTGTGTGTGAGTGTGTGTTGGTTTGTACCTGTGTGTGTGTGTTGGTTTTATATGTGTGTGTGTCTGTGTGTGTTGGTTTGTATGTGTGTGTGTGTGTTGGTTTGTACATGTGTGTGTTGGTTTGTACGTGTGTGTGTGTATGTGTGTTGGTTTGTATGCGTGCGTGTGTCTTGGTTTGTACGTGTGTGTGTGTGTGTGTGTTTGCTGGTTTGTATGTGTGTGTGAGTTGGTTTGTACGTGTGTGTTTGTAGGTTTGTAAGTGTGTGTGTGTCTGTGTGACTACGTTTGTACATTTGTATGTGTTGGTTTGCACGTGTATTTGTGCGTGCTGGTTTGTACGTGTTTGTGTGTCTGTGTGTGATGGTTTGTACGTGTGTGTGTGTTGGTTGTACGTGTGTGTGTGTGTCTGTGTGTGTTGCATGTACGTGTGTCTGTGTGTTGGTTTGTACGTGTGTGTGTGTTGGTTTGTATATGTTCGTGTGTCTTGGTTTGTACGTGTGTTCGTGGGTGTTTTGGTTTGTACCTGTGTGTGTGTGTTGGTTGTTCATGTTTGTGTGTCTGTGTGCGTTTGTTTGTATATGTGTGTGTGTGAGTGTGTGTTGGTTTGTACTTGTGTGTGTGTGTTGGTTTTTACGTGTGTGTGTCTGTGTGTGTTGGGTTGTACATGTGTGTGTGTTGCTTTGTAAGTGTGTGTGTGTGTTGGTTTGTATGTGTGTGTGTGCATTGGTTTGTAATTGTGTTTGTGCCTGTGTGTTTTGGTTTGTACGTGTCTGAGTGTATTGGTTTGTACATGTGTGTGTGTCTTGGTTTGTACATGTGTGTGTGTGTGTTGTTTGTACGTGTGTGTGTGTCTGTGTGTGTTGGTTTGTATGTGTGTGTCTGTGAGTGTGTGTTGGATTGTACGTATGTGTGTTGCTTTGTACGTGTGTGTCTTGCTTTGTACATGTGTGTGTGTGTGTTGATTTGTATGTGTGTGTGTTGGTTTGTACGTGTGTGTGTATCTGTGTGTGTTGGTTTGTACGTGTGTGTGTGTTTGTTTGTTCATGTGTGCGTGTGTCTGTGTGTGTAGGTTTGTACGTGTGTGTTGGTTTGTACATGTGTTGTGTGTGTTGGTTTGTACGTGTGTGTGTGTCTGTGTGTGATGGTTTGTACGTGTGTGTGTGTGTTGGTTGTACGTGTGTGTGTGTCTGTGTGTGTTGGTTTGTATGTGTATGTGTGTGTTGGTTTGTACTTGTGTGTGTGTGTTGGTTTGTACGTGTGACTGTGGGTTGGTTTGTACGTGTGAGTGTTGGTGTCTGTGTGTGTATTGGTTTGTACGTGTGTGTGTGTGTGTGTTGCTCTTTACGTGTATGAGTGTGTGTGTTGGTTTGTATTTGTGTGTGTGTCTGTTGGTTTGTAATTGTGTGTGTCTCTGTGTGTGTTGGTTTGTACGTGTGTGTGTGTGTGTGTGTGTGTTGGTTTGTACATGTGTGTGTGTGCCTGTGTATATACGTTTGTACGTTTGTATGTGTTGGTTTGTACATGTGTGTGTGTGCCTGTGTATATACGTTTGTACGTTTGTATGTGTTGGTTTGTACATGTGTTTGTTGGTTTTTACGTGTGTGTGTGTCTGTGTGTTGGTTTGTACGTGTGTGTGTATGTTGGTTGTACGTGTGTGTGTGTCTGTGTTTGTGTGTGTGTGTGTGTGTTTGTGTGTTGGTGTGTGTGTGTGTTGGTTTGTACATGTGTGTGATTTGCTTTGTACGTGTGTGTGTGTGTTGGTTTGTATGTGTTTGTGTTGGTTTGTACGTGTGTGTGTGTCTGTGTGTGTTGGTTTGTACATGTATGTGTGTTTGTTTGTTCGTGTGTGTGTGTCTGTGTTTTGGTTTGTATGTGTGTGTGTGTTGGTTTGTACATGTTTGTGTCTCTGTGTGTGTTGGTTTGTACGTGTGTGTGTGTTGGTTGTACATGTGTGTGTGTTGGTTTGTATTTGTGTGTGTGTTGGTTTGTTCGTGAGTCTGTGGGTTGGTTTGTACGTGTGTGTGTTGTGGTGTGTGTGTATCAGTTGGTTTGTATGTGTGTTGGTTTGTACGTGTGTGTGTCTGTGTGTGTGTGTATGTGTGTGTGTGTTGGTTTGTACGTGTGTGTGTGTTGCATTGTACGTGTGTGTGTGTGTGTGTTGGTTTGTATGTGTGTGTGTGCGTTGGTTTGTAATTGTGTGTGCGTCTGTGTGTTGTTTCTACGTGTTTGTGTGTGTTGGTTTGTACGTGAGCGTGTGTCTGTCTGTCTATGTTTGTACGTTTGTAAGTGTTGGTTTGTACGTGTGCTTGTGTGTGTTGGTTTGTACGTGTGTGTGTCTGTGTGTGTTGGTTTTTACGTGTGTGTGTATGTTGGTTGTATGTGTGTGTGTGTCTATGTGTGTGTGTGTTTGTGTCTTGGTGTGTATGTGTGTGTTGGTTTGTACATGTGTGTGTTGCTTTGTACCTGTGTGTGTGTGTATCGTTTGTATGTGTGTTTGTTGGTTTTTACGTGTGTGTGTGTCTGTGTGTGTAGGTTTGTACGTGTGTGTGTGTTGGTTTGTACATGTGTGTGTGTCTGTGTGTGTTGGTTTGTACGTTTGTGTGTGTGTTGGTTTGTACGTTTGTCTGTGGGTTGGTTTGTACGTGTGTGTGTTGGTGTGTGTGTGTGTTGGTTTGTACATGTGTGTGTGTGTTTTGTACATGTGTGAGTGTGTGTATTGGTTTGTATGTGTGTGTGTGTGTCTTGGTTTGTACATGTGTGTGTGTCTGTGTGTTGGTTTGTACGTGTGTGTGTGTGTTGGTTTGTACGTGTGTGTGTGTCTGTGTGTGTAGGCTTGTACATTTGTATGTGTTGGTTTGTACGTGTGTTTGTGTTTGTTGGTTTGTACATGTGTGTGTGTCTGTGTGTGCTGGTTTTTATGTGTGAGTGTATGTTGGTTGTACGTGTGTGTGTCTCTTTGTGTGTGTGTGTGTGTGTTTGTGTGTTGGTGTGTGTGTGTGTTGGTTTGTATGTGTGTTGGTTTGTACGTGTGTGTGTGTCTGTGTGTGTAGGTTTGTACGTTTGTATGTGTTGGTTTGTACGTGTGTTTGTGTTTGTTGTTTTGTACATGTGTGTGTGTCTGTGTGTGCTGGTTTTTACGTGTGAGTGTATGTTGGTTGTACGTGTGTGTGTCTCTGTGTGTGTGTGTGTGTGTGTTTTTGTGTTGGTGTGTGTGTGTGTTGGTTTGTATGTGTGTGTGTTGGTTTGTACGTGTGTGTGTGTGTGTGTGTGTTGGTGTGTGTGTGTGTTGGTGTGTGTGTGTGTTGGTTTGTATGTGTGTGTGTTGCTTTGTACGTGTGTGTGTGTGTGTTGGTTTGTACATGGGTGTGTGTCTGTGTGTAGGTTTGTATGTGTGTGTGTGTTGGTTTATACGTGTGTTTATGCGTGTTGGTTTGTACGTGTGTGTGTGTTGGTTTGTATGTGTGTGTGTGTGTGCTGGTTTGTACGTGTTTGTGTGTCTGTGTGTTTTGGTTTGTACGTGTCTGTGTGTTGGTTTGTATTTGTGTGTGTGTGTTGGTTTGTACGTGTGTCTGTGGGTTTGTTTGTACGTGTGTGTGTTGGTGTGTATGTGTGCGTTGGTTTGTACATGTGTGTGTGTGTGTGCTGCTTTGTACGTGTGTGAGTGAATGTGTTGGTTTGTATATGTGTGTGTGTGTGTTGGTTTGTACGTGTGTGTATGTCTGTGTGTTGGTTTGTATGTGTGTGTGTTGCTTTGTATGTGTGTGTGTGTGTCTGTGTATGTACGTTTGTACGTTTGTATGTGTTGGTGTTTACGTGTGTTTGTTGGTTTGTACGTGTGTGTGTGTGTGTTGGTTTTTACGTGTGAGTGTATGTTGGTTGTACGTGTGTGTGTGTCTGTGTGTGTGTGTGTGTGTGTGTGTGTGTGTGTGTTGGTTTGTATGTGTGTTGCTTTGTACGTGTGTGTGTGTGTGTGCTGGTGTATGTGTGTGTTGCTTTGTATGTGGGTGTGTTGCTTTGTACGTGTGTGTGTGTCTGTTGGTTTCTATGTGTGTGTGTGCGTTGGTTTGTACTTGTGTGTGTGTGTGTGTGTGTGTCTGTGTTTGTGTGTTGGTGTGTGTGTGTCTGTTTTGGTTTGTACGTGTGTGTGATTTGCTTTGTACGTGTGTGTGTGTGTTGGTTTGTACGTGTGTGTGTTGGTTTGTATTTGTGTGTGTGTCTGTGTGTGTAGGTTTGTACGTGTGTGTGTGTTGGTTTGTACGTGTGCTTGTGTGTGTTGGTTTGTACGTGTGTGTGTGTCTGTGTGGGTTGGTTTGTACGTGTGTGTTTGTGTTGGTTGTACGTGGGTGTGTGTCTGTGTGTGTTGGTTTGTATGTGTATGTGTGTTGGTTTGTACTTGTGTGTGTGTGTGTTGGTTTGTACCTGTGTGTGTGTGTTGGTTTTATATGTGTGTGTGTCTGTGTGTGTTGGTTTGTATGTGGGTGTGTGTGTGTTGGTTTGTACGTGTGTGTGTTGGTTTGCACGTGTGTGTGTGTATGTGTGTTGGTTTGTATGCGTGCGTGTGTCTTGGTTTGTACGTGTGTGTGTGTGTGTGTGTGCTGGTTTGTATGTGTGTGTGAGTTGGTTTGTACATGAGTGTGTAGGTTTGTATGTGTGTGTGTGTCTGTGTGACTACGTTTGTACGTTTGTATGTGTTGGTTTGTACGTGTGTGTGTGTTGGTTTGTATGTGTGTGTGTGTGTGCTGGTTTGTACGTGTTTGTGTGTCTGTGTGTTTTGGTTTGTACGTGTCTGTGTGTTGGTTTGTATTTGTGTGTGTGTTGGTTTGTACGTGTGTCTGTGGGTTTGTTTGTACGTGTGTGTGTTGGTGTGTATGTGTGCGTTGGTTTGTACATGTGTGTGTGTGTGTGCTGCTTTGTACGTGTGTGAGTGAATGTGTTGGTTTGTATATGTGTCTGTGTGTGTTGGTTTGTACGTGTGTGTATGTCTGTGTGTTGGTTTGTATGTGTGTGTGTGTTGCTTTGTATGTGTGTGTGTGTGTCTGTGTATGTACGTTTGTACGTTTGTATGTGTTGGTGTTTACATGTGTTTGTTGGTTTGTACGTGTGTGTGTGTGTGTTGGTTTTTACGTGTGAGTGTATGTTGGTTGTACGTGTGTGTGTGTCTGTGTGTGTGTGTGTGTGTGTGTGTGTGTTGGTTTGTATGTGTGTTGCTTTGTACGTGTGTGTGTGTGTGTGCTGGTGTATGTGTGTGTTGCTTTGTATGTGGGTGTGTTGCTTTGTACGTGTGTGTGTGTCTGTTGGTTTCTATGTGTGTGTGTGCGTTGGTTTGTACTTGTGTGTGTGTTGGTGTGTGTGTCTGTTTTGGTTTGTACGTGTGTGTGATTTGCTTTGTACGTGTGTGTGTGTGTTGGTTTGTACGTGTGTGTGTTGGTTTGTATTTGTGTGTGTGTCTGTGTGTGTAGGTTTGTACGTGTGTGTGTGTTGGTTTGTACGTGTGCTTGTGTGTGTTGGTTTGTACGTGTGTGTGTGTCTGTGTGGGTTGGTTTGTACGTGTGTGTTTGTGTTGGTTGTACGTGGGTGTGTGTCTGTGTGTGTTGGTTTGTATGTGTATGTGTGTTGGTTTGTACTTGTGTGTGTGTGTGTTGGTTTGTATATGTTTGTGTGTGTGTTGGTTTGTACCTGTGTGTGTGTGTTGGTTTTATATGTGTGTGTGTCTGTGTGTGTTGGTTTGTATGTGGGTGTGTGTGTGTTGGTTTGTACGTGTGTGTGTTGGTTTGTACGTGTGTGTGTGTATGTGTGTTGGTTTGTATGCGTGCGTGTGTCTTGGTTTGTACGTGTGTGTGTGTGTGTGTGTGCTGGTTTGTATGTGTGTGTGAGTTGGTTTGTACGTGTGTGTGTAGGTTTGTAAGTGTGTGTGTGTCTGTGTGACTACGTTTGTACGTTTGTATGTGTTGGTTTGCACGTGTGTTTGTGCGTGCTGGTTTGTACGTGTGTGTGTCTGTGTGTGATGGTTTGTACGTGTGTGTGTGTGTTGGTTGTACGTGTGTGTGTGTGTCTGTGTGTGTTGCATGTATGTGTGTCTGTGTGTTGGTTTGTACGTGTGTGTGTGTTGGTTTGTATATATTCGTGTGTCTTGGTTTGTACGTGTGTTCGTGGGTGTGTTGGTTTGTACCTGTGTGTGTGTGTTGGTTGTACATGTTTGTGTGTCTGTGTGTGTTTGTTTGTATGTGTGTGTGTGTGTGTGTGTGTTGGTTTGTACCTGTGTGTGTGTGTTGGTTTTATATGTGTGTGTGTCTGTGTGTGTTGGTTTGTATGTGTGTGTGTGTGTTGGTTTGTACGTGTGTGTGTTGGTTTGTACGTGTGTGTGTGTGTGTTGGTTTGTACATGGGTGTGTGTCTGTGTGTAGGTTTGTATGTGTGTGTGTGTTGGTTTATACGTGTGTTTATGCGTGTTGGTTTGTACGTGTGTGTGAGTGTGTCTGTGTGTTGGTTTGTATGTGTGTGTGTGTGCTGGTTTGTACGTGTTTGTGTGTCTGTGTGTTTTGGTTTGTACGTGTCTGTGTGTTGGTTTGTATTTGTGTGTGTGTGTTGGTTTGTACGTGTGTCTGTGGGTTTGTTTGTACGTGTGTGTGTTGGTGTGTATGTGTGCGTTGGTTTGTACATGTGTGTGTGTGTGTGCTGCTTTGTACGTGTGTGAGTGAATGTGTTGGTTTGTATATGTGTGTGTGTGTGTTGGTTTGTACGTGTGTGTGTGTCTGTGTGTTGGTTTGTATGTGTGTGTGTGTTGCTTTGTATGTGTGTGTGTGTGTCTGTGTATGTACGTTTGTACGTTTGTATGTGTTGGTGTTTACGTGTGTTTGTTGGTTTGTACGTGTGTGTGTGTGTGTTGGTTTTTACGTGTGAGTGTATGTTGGTTGTACGTGTGTGTGTGTCTGTGTGTGTGTGTGTGTGTGTGTGTTGGTTTGTATGTGTGTTGCTTTGTACGTGTGTGTGTGTGTGTGTTGGTGTATGTGTGTGTTGCTTTGTATGTGGGTGTGTTGCTTTGTACGTGTGTGTGTGTCTGTTGGTTTCTATGTGTGTGTGCGTTGGTTTGTACTTGTGTGTGTGTGTGTGTGTGTCTGTGTTTGTGTGTTGGTGTGTGTGTGTCTGTTTTGGTTTGTACGTGTGTGTGATTTGCTTTGTACGTGTGTGTGTGTGTGTTGGTTTGTACGTGTGTCTGTGGGTTTGTTTGTACGTGTGTGTGTTGGTGTGTATGTGTGCGTTGGTTTGTACATGTGTGTGTGTGTGTGCTGCTTTGTACGTGTGTGAGTGAATGTGTTGGTTTGTATATGTGTGTGTGTGTGTTGGTTTGTACGTGTGTGTGTGTCTGTGTGTTGGTTTGTATGTGTGTGTGTGTTGCTTTGTATGTGTGTGTGTGTGTCTGTGTATGTACGTTTGTACGTTTGTATGTGTTGGTGTTTACGTGTGTTTGTTGGTTTGTACGTGTGTGTGTGTGTGTTGGTTTTTACGTGTGAGTGTATGTTGGTTGTACGTGTGTGTGTGTCTGTGTGTGTGTGTGTGTGTGTGTGTGTGTGTGTTGGTTTGTATGTGTGTTGCTTTGTACGTGTGTGTGTGTGTGTGTTGGTGTATGTGTGTGTTGCTTTGTATGTGGGTGTGTTGCTTTGTACGTGTGTGTGTGTCTGTTGGTTTCTATGTGTGTGTGCGTTGGTTTGTACTTGTGTGTGTGTGTGTGTGTGTGTCTGTGTTTGTGTGTTGGTGTGTGTGTGTCTGTTTTGGTTTGTACGTGTGTGTGATTTGCTTTGTACGTGTGTGTGTGTGTGTTGGTTTGTACGTGTGTGTGTTGATTTGTATTTGTGTGTGTGTCTGTGTGTGTAGGTTTGTACATGTGTGTGTGTTGGTTTGTACGTGTGCTTGTGTGTGTTGGTTTGTACGTGTGTGTGTGTCTGTGTGGGTTGGTTTGTACGTGTGTGTTTGTGTTGGTTGTACGTGGGTGTGTGTCTGTGTGTGTTGGTTTGTATGTGTATGTGTGTTGGTTTGTACTTGTGTGTGTGTGTGTTGGTTTGTATATGTTTGTGTGTGTGTTGGTTTGTACCTGTGTGTGTGTGTTGGTTTTATATGTGTGTGTGTCTGTGTGTGTTGGTTTGTATGTGGGTGTGTGTGTGTTGGTTTGTACGTGTGTGTGTTGGTTTGTACGTGTGTGTGTGTATGTGTGTTGGTTTGTATGCGTGCGTGTATCTTGGTTTGTACGTGTGTGTGTGTGTGTGTGTGTGCTGGTTTGTATGTGTGTGTGAGTTGGTTTGTACGTGTGTGTGTGTAGGTTTGTAAGTGTGTGTGTGTCTGTGTGACTACGTTTGTACGTTTGTATGTGTTGGTTTGCACGTGTGTTTGTGCGTGCTGGTTTGTACGTGTGTGTGTCTGTGTGTGATGGTTTGTACGTGTGTGTGTGTGTGTTGGTTGTACGTGTGTGTGTGTGTCTGTGTGTGTTGCATGTATGTGTGTCTGTGTGTTGGTTTGTACGTGTGTGTGTGTTGGTTTGTATATATTTGTGTGTCTTGGTTTGTACGTGTGTTCGTGGGTGTGTTGGTTTGTACCTGTGTGTGTGTGTTGGTTGTACATGTTTGTGTGTCTGTGTGTGTTTGTTTGTATGTGTGTGTGTGTGTGTGTGTGTTGGTTTGTACCTGTGTGTGTGTGTTGGTTTTATATGTGTGTGTGTCTGTGTGTGTTGGTTTGTATGTGTGTGTGTGTGTTGGTTTGTACGTGTGTGTGTGTGTTGGTTTTATATGTGTGTGTGTGTATGTGTGTTGGTTTGTATGCGTGCGTGTGCCTTGGTTTGTACGTGTGTGTGTGTGTGTGTGTGCTTGCTGGTTTGTATGTGTGTGTGAGTTGGTTTGTACGTGTGTGTGTTTGTAGGTTTGTAAGTGTGTGTGCGTCTGTGTGACTACGTTTGTACATTTGTATGTGTTGGTTTGCACGTGTGTTTGTGCGTGCTGGTTTGTACGTGTGTGTGTGTCTGTGTGTGATGGTTTGTACGTGTGTGTGTGTGTTGGTTGTACGTGTGTGTGAGTGTCTGTGTGTTGCATGTACGTGTGTCTGTGTGTTGGTTTGTACGTGTGTGTGTGTTGGTTTGTATATGTTCGTGTGTCTTGGTTTGTACGTGTGTTCGTGGGTGTTTTGGTTTGTACCTGTGTGTGTGTTGGTTGTACATGTTTGTGTGTCTGTGTGTGTTTGTTTGTATATGTGTGTGTGTGAGTGTGTGTTGGTTTGTACGTGTGTGTGTGTGTTGGTTTTTACGTGTGTGTGTCTGTGTGTGTTGGGTTGTACATGTGTGTGTGTTGCTTTGTAAGTGTGTGTGTGTGTTGGTTTGTATGTGTGTATGTGCATTGGTTTGTAATTGTGTTTGTGCCTGTGTGTTTTGGTTTGTACGTGTCTGAGTGTATTGGTTTGTACATGTGTGTGTGTCTTGGTTTGTACATGTGTTCGTGTGTCTGTTGGTTTGTACATGTGTGTGTGTGTGTTGTTTGTACGTGTGTGTGTGTCTGTGTGTGTTGGTTTGTATGTGTGTGTCTGTGAGTGTGTGTTGGATTGTACGTATGTGTGTTGCTTTGTACGTGTGTGTCTTGCTTTGTACATGTGTGTGTGTGTGTGTTGATTTGTATGTATGTGTGTTGGTTTGTACGTGTGTGTGTGTCTGTGTGTGTTGGTTTGTACGTGTGTGTGTGTTTGTTTGTTCATGTGTGCGTGTGTCTGTGTGTGTAGGTTTGTACGTGTGTGTTGGTTTGTACATGTGTTGTGTGTGTTGGTTTGTACGTGTGTGTGTGTGTCTGTGTGTGATGGTTTGTACGTGTGTGTGTGTGTTGGTTGTACGTGTGTGTGTGTCTGTGTGTGTTGGTTTGTATGTGTATGTGTGTGTTGGTTTGTACTTGTGTGTGTGTGTTGGTTTGTACGTCTGTCTGTGGGTTGGTTTGTACGTGTGAGTGTTGGTGTCTGTGTGTGTATTGGTTTGTACGTGTGTGTGTGTGTGTGTTGCTTTGTACGTGTATGAGTGTGTGTGTTGGTTTGTATGTGTGTGTGTGTCTGTTGGTTTGTAATTGTGTGTGTCTCTGTGTGTGTTGGTTTGTACGTGTGTGTGTGTGTGTGTGTTGGTTTGTACATGTGTGTGTGTGCCTGTGTATATACGTTTGTACGTTTGTATGTGTTGGTTTGTACATGTGTTTGTTGGTTTTTACATGTGTGTGTGTCTGTGTGTTGGTTTGTACGTGTGTGTGTATGTTGGTTGTACGTGTGTGTGTGTCTGTGTTTGTGTGTGTGTGTGTGTGTTTGTGTGTTTGTGTGTGTGTTGGTTTGTACATGTGTGTGATTTGCTTTGTACGTGTGTGTGTGTGTTGGTTTGTATGTGTTTGTGTTGGTTTGTACGTGTGTGTGTGTCTGTGTGTGTTGGTTTGTACATGTATGTGTGTTTGTTTGTTCGTGTGTGTGTGTCTGTGTTTTGGTTTGTATGTGTGTGTGTGTGTGTTGGTTTGTACATGTTTGTGTCTCTGTGTGTGTTGGTTTGTACGTGTGTGTGTGTTGGTTGTACGTGTGTGTGTGTTGGTTTGTATTTGTGTGTGTGTTGGTTTGTACGTGTGTCTGTGGGTTGGTTTGTACATGTGTGTGTTGTGGTGTGTGTGTATCAGTTGGTTTGTATGTGTGTTGGTTTGTACGTGTGTGTGGCTGTGTGTGTGTGTGTGTATGTGTGTGTGTTGGTTTGTATGTGTGTGTGTGTTGCATTGTACGTGTGTGTGTGTGTGTGTTGGTTTGTATGTGTGTGTGTGTGTGCGTTGGTTTGTAATTGTGTGCGTCTGTGTGTGTTGTTTCTACGTGTTTGTGTGTGTTGGTTTGTACGTGAGCGTGTGTCTGTCTGTCTATGTTTGTACGTTTGTAAGTGTTGGTTTGTACGTGTGTTTGTGTGTGTTGGTTTGTACGTGTGTGTCTGTGTGTGTTGGTTTTTACGTGGGTGTGTATGTTGGTTGTATGTGTGTGTATGTCTATGTGTGTGTGTGTTTGTGTCTTGGTGTGTATGTGTGTGTTGGTTTGTACATGTGTGTGTGTTGCTTTGTACCTGTGTGTGTGTGCATCGTTTGTATGTGTGTTTGTTGGTTTTTACGTGTGTGTGTGTGTCTGTGTGTGTAGGTTTGTACGTGTGTGTGTTGGTTTGTACGTGTGTGTGTGTCTGTTGGTTTCTATGTGTGTGAGTGCGTTGGTTTGTACTTGTGTGTGTGTGTGTGTGTGTCTGTGTTTGTGTGTTGGTGTGTGTGTGTCTGTGTTGGTTTGTACGTGTGTGTGATTTGCTTTGTACGTGTGTGTGTGTGTGTTGGTTAGTACGTGTGTGTGTTGGTTTGTATGTGTGTGTGTGTCTGTGTGTGTAGGTTTGTACGTGTGTGCGTGTTGGTTTGTACGTGTGCTTGTGTGTGTTGGTTTGTACGTGTGTGTGTGTCTGTGTGGGTTGGTTTGTACGTGTGTGTTTGTGTTGGTTGTACGTGGGTGTGTGTCTGTGTGTGTTGGTTTGTATGTGTATGTGTGTTGGTTTGTACTTGTGTGTGTGTGTGTTGGTTTGTATATGTTTGTGTGTGTGTTGGTTTGTACCTGTGTGTGTGTGTTGGTTTTATATGTGTGTGTGTCTGTGTGTGTTGGTTTGTATGTGGGTGTGTGTGTGTTGGTTTGTACGTGTGTGTGTTGGTTTGTACGTGTGTGTGTGTATGTGTGTTGGTTTGTATGCGTGCGTGTGTCTTGGTTTGTACGTGTGTGTGTGTGTGTGTGTGTGCTGGTTTGTATGTGTGTGTGAGTTGGTTTGTACGTGTGTGTGTAGGTTTGTAAGTGTGTGTGTGTCTGTGTGACTACGTTTGTACGTTTGTATGTGTTGGTTTGCACGTGTGTTTGTGCATGCTGGTTTGTACGTGTGTGTGTCTGTGTGTGATGGTTTGTACGTGTGTGTGTGTGTTGGTTGTACGTGTGTGTGTGTGTCTGTGTGTGTTGCATGTATGTGTGTCTGTGTGTTGGTTTGTACGTGTGTGTGTGTTGGTTTGTATATATTCGTGTGTCTTGGTTTGTACGTGTGTTCGTGGGTGTGTTGGTTTGTACCTGTGTGTTTGTGTTGGTTGTACATGTTTGTGTGTCTGTGTGTGTTTGTTTGTATGTGTGTGTGTGTGTGAGTGTGTGTTGGTTTGTACCTGTGTGTGTGTGTTGGTTTTATATGTGTGTGTGTCTGTGTGTGTTGGTTTGTATGTGTGTGTGTGTGTTGGTTTGTACGTGTGTGTGTTGGTTTGTACGTGTGTGTGTGTATGTGTGTTGGTTTGTATGCGTGCGTGTGTCTTGGTTTGTACGTGTGTGTGTGTGTGTGTGTTTGCTGGTGTGTATGTGTGTGTGAGTTGGTTTGTACGTGTGTGTGTTTGTAGGTTTGTAAGTGTGTGTGTGTCTGTGTGACTACGTTTGTACATTTGTATGTGTTGGTCTGCACGTGTATTTGTGCGTGCTGGTTTGTACGTGTTTGTGTGTCTGTGTGTGATGGTTTGTACATGTGTGTGTGTGTGTGTTGGTTGTACGTGTGTGTGTGTGTCTGTGTGTGTTGCATGTACGTGTGTCTGTGTGTTGGTTTGTACGTGTGTGTGTGTTGGTTTGTATATGTTCATGTGTCTTGGTTTGTACGTGTGTTCTTGGGTGTTTTGGTTTGTACCTGTGTGTGTGTGTTGGTTGTACATGTTTGTGTGTCTGTGTGTGTTTGTTTGTATATGTGTGTGTGTGAGTGTGTGTTGGATTGTACGTGTGTGTGTGTGTTTGTTTTTACGTGTGTGTGTCTGTGTGTGTTGGGTTGTACATGTGTGTGTGTTGCTTTGTAAGTGTGTGTGTGTGTTGGTTTGTATGTGTGTGTGTGCATTGGTTTGTAATTGTGTTTGTGCCTGTGTGTTTTGGTTTGTATGTGTCTGAGTGTATTGGTTTGTACATGTGTGTGTGTCTTGGTTTGTACATGTGTTCGTGTGTCTGTTGGTTTGTACATGTGTGTGTGTGTGTTGTTTGTACGTGTGTGTGTGTGTGTGTGTGTTGGTTTGTACCTGTGTGTGTGTGTTGGTTTTATATGTGTGTGTGTCTGTGTGTGTTGGTTTGTATGTGTGTGTGTGTGTTGGTTTGTACGAGTGTGTGTTGGTTTGTACGTGTGTGTGTGTATGTGTGTTGGTTTGTATGCGTGCGTGTGTCTTGGTTTGTACGTGTGTGTGTGTGTGTGTGTGCTTGCTGGTTTGTATGTGTGTGTGAGTTGGTTTGTACGTGTGTGTGTTTGTAGGTTTGTAAGTGTGTGTGTGTCTGTGTGACTACGTTTGTACATTTGTATGTGTTGGTTTGCACGTGTGTTTGTGCATGCTGGTTTGTACGTGTGTGTGTGTCTGTGTGTGATGGTTTGTACGTGTGTGTGTGTGTTGGTTGTACGTGTGTGTGAGTGTCTGTGTGTTGCATGTACGTGTGTCTGTGTGTTGGTTTGTACGTGTGTGTGTGTTGGTTTGTATATGTTCGTGTGTCTTGGTTTGTACGTGTGTTCGTGGGTGTTTTGGTTTGTACCTGTGTGTGTGTTGGTTGTACATGTTTGTGTGTCTGTGTGTGTTTGTTTGTATATGTGTGTGTGTGAGTGTGTGTTGGTTTGTACGTGTGTGTGTGTGTTGGTTTTTACGTGTGTGTGTCTGTGTGTGTTGGGTTGTACATGTGTGTGTGTTGCTTTGTAAGTGTGTGTGTGTGTTGGTTTGTATGTGTGTATGTGCATTGGTTTGTAATTGTGTTTGTGCCTGTGTGTTTTGGTTTGTATGTGTCTGAGTGTATTGGTTTGTACATGTGTGTGTGTCTTGGTTTGTACATGTGTTCGTGTGTCTGTTGGTTTGTACATGTGTGTGTGTGTGTTGTTTGTACGTGTGTGTGTGTCTGTGTGTGTTGGTTTGTATGTGTGTGTCTGTGAGTGTGTGTTGGATTGTACGTATGTGTGTTGCTTTGTACGTGTGTGTCTTGCTTTGTACATGTGTGTGTGTGTGTGTTGATTTGTATGTATGTGTGTTGGTTTGTACGTGTGTGTGTGTCTGTGTGTGTTGGTTTGTACGTGTGTGTGTGTTTGTTTGTTCATGTGTGCGTGTGTCTGTGTGTGTAGGTTTGTACGTGTGTGTTGGTTTGTACATGTGTTGTGTGTGTTGGTTTGTACGTGTGTGTGTGTCTGTGTGTGATGGTTTGTACGTGTGTGTGTGTGTTGGTTGTACGTGTGTGTGTGTCTGTGTGTGTTGGTTTGTATGTGTATGTGTGTGTTGGTTTGTACTTGTGTGTGTGTGTTGGTTTGTACGTGTGACTGTGTGTTGGTTTGTACGTGTGAGTGTTGGTGTCTGTGTGTGTATTGGTTTGTACGTGTGTGTGTGTGTGTGTTGCTTTGTACGTGTATGAGTGTGTGTGTTGGTTTGTATGTGTGTGTGTGTCTGTTGGTTTGTAATTGTGTGTGTCTCTGTGTGTGTTGGTTTGTACGTGTGTGTGTGTGTGTGTGTTGGTTTGTACATGTGTGTGTGTGCCTGTGTATATACGTTTGTACGTTTGTATGTGTTGGTTTGTACATGTGTTTGTTGGTTTTTACGTGTGTGTGTGTCTGTGTGTTGGTTTGTACGTGTGTGTGTATGTTGGTTGTACGTGTGTGTGTGTCTGTGTTTGTGTGTGTGTGTGTGTGTTTGTGTGTTTGTGTGTGTGTTGGTTTGTACATGTGTGTGATTTGCTTTGTACGTGTGTGTGTGTGTTGGTTTGTATGTGTTTGTGTTGGTTTGTACGTGTATGTGTGTTTGTTTGTTCGTGTGTGTGTGTCTGTGTTTTGGTTTGTATGTGTGTGTGTGTGTTGGTTTGTACATGTTTGTGTCTCTGTGTGTGTTGGTTTGTACGTGTGTGTGTGTTGGTTGTACGTGTGTGTGTGTTGGTTTGTATTTGTGTGTGTGTTGGTTTGTACGTGTGTCTGTGGGTTGGTTTGTACATGTGTGTGTTGTGGTGTGTGTGTATCAGTTGGTTTGTATGTGTGTTGGTTTGTACGTGTGTGTGGCTGTGTGTGTGTGTGTGTGTGTATGTGTGTGTGTTGGTTTGTATGTGTGTGTGTGTTGCATTGTATGTGTGTGTGTGTGTGTTGGTTTGTATGTGTGTGTGTGTGCGTTGGTTTGTAATTGTGTGCGTCTGTGTGTGTTGTTTCTACGTGTTTGTGTGTGTTGGTTTGTACGTGAGCGTGTGTCTGTCTGTCTATGTTTGTACGTTTGTAAGTGTTGGTTTGTACGTGTGTTTGTGTGTGTTGGTTTGTACGTGTGTGTCTGTGTGTGTTGGTTTTTACGTGGGTGTGTATGTTGGTTGTATGTGTGTGTGTGTCTATGTGTGTGTGTGTTTGTGTCTTGGTGTGTATGTGTGTGTTGGTTTGTACATGTGTGTGTGTTGCTTTGTACCTGTGTGTGTGTGCATCGTTTGTATGTGTGTTTGTTGGTTTTTACGTGTGTGTGTGTGTCTGTGTGTGTAGGTTTGTACGTGTGTGTGTTGGTTTGTACGTGTGTGTGTGTCTGTTGGTTTCTATGTGTGTGAGTGCATTGGTTTGTACTTGTGTATGTGTGTGTGTGTGTGTGTCTGTGTTTGTGTGTTGGTGTGTGTGTGTCTGTGTTGGTTTGTACGTGTGTGTGATTTGCTTTGTACGTGTGTGTGTGTGTGTTGGTTTGTACGTGTGTGTGTTGGTTTGTATGTGTGTGTGTGTCTGTGTGTGTAGGTTTGTACGTGTGTGCGTGTTGGTTTGTACGTGTGCTTGTGTGTGTTGGTTTGTACGTGTGTGTGTGTCTGTGTGGGTTGGTTTGTACGTGTGTGTTTGTGTTGGTTGTACGTGGGTGTGTGTCTGTGTGTGTTGGTTTGTATGTGTATGTGTGTTGGTTTGTACTTGTGTGTGTGTGTGTTGGTTTGTATATGTTTGTGTGTGTGTTGGTTTGTACCTGTGTGTGTGTGTTGGTTTTATATGTGTGTGTGTCTGTGTGTGTTGGTTTGTATGTGGGTGTGTGTGTGTTGGTTTGTACGTGTGTGTGTTGGTTTGTACGTGTGTGTGTGTATGTGTGTTGGTTTGTATGCGTGCGTGTGTCTTGGTTTGTACGTGTGTGTGTGTGTGTGTGTGTGTGTGCTGGTTTGTATGTGTGTGTGAGTTGGTTTGTACGTGTGTGTGTAGGTTTGTAAGTGTGTGTGTGTCTGTGTGACTACGTTTGTACGTTTGTATGTGTTGGTTTGCACGTGTGTTTGTGCATGCTGGTTTGTACGTGTGTGTGTCTGTGTGTGATGGTTTGTACGTGTGTGTGTGTGTTGGTTGTACGTGTGTGTGTGTGTCTGTGTGTGTTGCATGTATGTGTGTCTGTGTGTTGGTTTGTACGTGTGTGTGTGTTGGCTTGTATATATTCGTGTGTCTTGGTTTGTACGTGTGTTCGTGGGTGTGTTGGTTTGTACCTGTGTGTTTGTGTTGGTTGTACATGTTTGTGTGTCTGTGTGTGTTTGTTTGTATGTGTGTGTGTGTGTGAGTGTGTGTTGGTTTGTACCTGTGTGTGTGTGTTGGTTTTATATGTGTGTGTGTCTGTGTGTGTTGGTTTGTATGTGTGTGTGTGTGTTGGTTTGTACGTGTGTGTGTTGGTTTGTACGTGTGTGTGTATGTGTGTTGGTTTGTATGCGTGCGTGTGTCTTGGTTTGTACGTGTGTGTGTGTGTGTGTGTTTGCTGGTGTGTATGTGTGTGTGAGTTGGTTTGTACGTGTGTGTGTAGGTTTGTAAGTGTGTGTGTGTCTGTGTGACTACGTTTGTACGTTTGTATGTGTTGGTTTGCACGTGTGTTTGTGCATGCTGGTTTGTACGTGTGTGTGTCTGTGTGTGATGGTTTGTACGTGTGTGTGTGTGTTGGTTGTACGTGTGTGTGTGTGTCTGTGTGTGTTGCATGTATGTGTGTCTGTGTGTTGGTTTGTACGTGTGTGTGTGTTGGCTTGTATATATTCGTGTGTCTTGGTTTGTACGTGTGTTCGTGGGTGTGTTGGTTTGTACCTGTGTGTTTGTGTTGGTTGTACATGTTTGTGTGTCTGTGTGTGTTTGTTTGTATGTGTGTGTGTGTGTGAGTGTGTGTTGGTTTGTACCTGTGTGTGTGTGTTGGTTTTATATGTGTGTGTGTCTGTGTGTGTTGGTTTGTATGTGTGTGTGTGTGTTGGTTTGTACGTGTGTGTGTTGGTTTGTACGTGTGTGTGTATGTGTGTTGGTTTGTATGCGTGCGTGTGTCTTGGTTTGTACGTGTGTGTGTGTGTGTGTGTTTGCTGGTGTGTATGTGTGTGTGAGTTGGTTTGTACGTGTGTGTGTTTGTAGGTTTGTAAGTGTGTGTGTGTCTGTGTGACTACGTTTGTACATTTGTATGTGTTGGTCTGCACGTGTATTTGTGCGTGCTGGTTTGTACGTGTTTGTGTGTCTGTGTGTGATGGTTTGTACGTGTGTGTGTGTGTTGGTTGTACGTGTGTGTGTGTGTCTGTGTGTGTTGCATGTACGTGTGTCTGTGTGTTGGTTTGTACGTGTGTGTGTGTTGGTTTGTATATGTTCATGTGTCTTGGTTTGTACGTGTGTTCTTGGGTGTTTTGGTTTGTACCTGTGTGTGTGTGTTGGTTGTACATGTTTGTGTGTCTGTGTGTGTTTGTTTGTATATGTGTGTGTGTGAGTGTGTGTTGGATTGTACGTGTGTGTGTGTGTTTGTTTTTACGTGTGTGTGTCTGTGTGTGTTGGGTTGTACATGTGTGTGTGTTGCTTTGTAAGTGTGTGTGTGTGTTGGTTTGTATGTGTGTGTGTGCATTGGTTTGTAATTGTGTTTGTGCCTGTGTGTTTTGGTTTGTATGTGTCTGAGTGTATTGGTTTGTACATGTGTGTGTGTCTTGGTTTGTACATGTGTTCGTGTGTCTGTTGGTTTGTACATGTGTGTGTGTGTGTTGTTTGTACGTGTGTGTGTGTGTGTGTGTGTTGGTTTGTACCTGTGTGTGTGTGTTGGTTTTATATGTGTGTGTGTCTGTGTGTGTTGGTTTGTATGTGTGTGTGTGTGTTGGTTTGTACGAGTGTGTGTTGGTTTGTACGTGTGTGTGTGTATGTGTGTTGGTTTGTATGCGTGCGTGTGTCTTGGTTTGTACGTGTGTGTGTGTGTGTGTGTGCTTGCTGGTTTGTATGTGTGTGTGAGTTGGTTTGTACGTGTGTGTGTTTGTAGGTTTGTAAGTGTGTGTGTGTCTGTGTGACTACGTTTGTACATTTGTATGTGTTGGTTTGCACGTGTGTTTGTGCATGCTGGTTTGTACGTGTGTGTGTGTCTGTGTGTGATGGTTTGTACGTGTGTGTGTGTGTTGGTTGTACGTGTGTGTGAGTGTCTGTGTGTTGCATGTACGTGTGTCTGTGTGTTGGTTTGTACGTGTGTGTGTGTTGGTTTGTATATGTTCGTGTGTCTTGGTTTGTACGTGTGTTCGTGGGTGTTTTGGTTTGTACCTGTGTGTGTGTTGGTTGTACATGTTTGTGTGTCTGTGTGTGTTTGTTTGTATATGTGTGTGTGTGAGTGTGTGTTGGTTTGTACGTGTGTGTGTGTGTTGGTTTTTACGTGTGTGTGTCTGTGTGTGTTGGGTTGTACATGTGTGTGTGTTGCTTTGTAAGTGTGTGTGTGTGTTGGTTTGTATGTGTGTATGTGCATTGGTTTGTAATTGTGTTTGTGCCTGTGTGTTTTGGTTTGTATGTGTCTGAGTGTATTGGTTTGTACATGTGTGTGTGTCTTGGTTTGTACATGTGTTCGTGTGTCTGTTGGTTTGTACATGTGTGTGTGTGTGTTGTTTGTACGTGTGTGTGTGTCTGTGTGTGTTGGTTTGTATGTGTGTGTCTGTGAGTGTGTGTTGGATTGTACGTATGTGTGTTGCTTTGTACGTGTGTGTCTTGCTTTGTACATGTGTGTGTGTGTGTGTTGATTTGTATGTATGTGTGTTGGTTTGTACGTGTGTGTGTGTCTGTGTGTGTTGGTTTGTACGTGTGTGTGTGTTTGTTTGTTCATGTGTGCGTGTGTCTGTGTGTGTAGGTTTGTACGTGTGTGTTGGTTTGTACATGTGTTGTGTGTGTTGGTTTGTACGTGTGTGTGTGTCTGTGTGTGATGGTTTGTACGTGTGTGTGTGTGTTGGTTGTACGTGTGTGTGTGTCTGTGTGTGTTGGTTTGTATGTGTATGTGTGTGTTGGTTTGTACTTGTGTGTGTGTGTTGGTTTGTACGTGTGACTGTGGGTTGGTTTGTACGTGTGAGTGTTGGTGTCTGTGTGTGTATTGGTTTGTACGTGTGTGTGTGTGTGTGTTGCTTTGTACGTGTATGAGTGTGTGTGTTGGTTTGTATGTGTGTGTGTGTCTGTTGGTTTGTAATTGTGTGTGTCTCTGTGTGTGTTGGTTTGTACGTGTGTGTGTGTGTGTGTGTTGGTTTGTACATGTGTGTGTGTGCCTGTGTATATACGTTTGTACGTTTGTATGTGTTGGTTTGTACATGTGTTTGTTGGTTTTTACGTGTGTGTGTGTCTGTGTGTTGGTTTGTACGTGTGTGTGTATGTTGGTTGTACGTGTGTGTGTGTCTGTGTTTGTGTGTGTGTGTGTGTGTTTGTGTGTTTGTGTGTGTGTTGGTTTGTACATGTGTGTGATTTGCTTTGTACGTGTGTGTGTGTGTTGGTTTGTATGTGTTTGTGTTGGTTTGTACGTGTATGTGTGTTTGTTTGTTCGTGTGTGTGTGTCTGTGTTTTGGTTTGTATGTGTGTGTGTGTGTTGGTTTGTACATGTTTGTGTCTCTGTGTGTGTTGGTTTGTACGTGTGTGTGTGTTGGTTGTACGTGTGTGTGTGTTGGTTTGTATTTGTGTGTGTGTTGGTTTGTACGTGTGTCTGTGGGTTGGTTTGTACATGTGTGTGTTGTGGTGTGTGTGTATCAGTTGGTTTGTATGTGTGTTGGTTTGTACGTGTGTGTGGCTGTGTGTGTGTGTGTGTGTATGTGTGTGTGTTGGTTTGTATGTGTGTGTGTGTTGCATTGTATGTGTGTGTGTGTGTGTTGGTTTGTATGTGTGTGTGTGTGCGTTGGTTTGTAATTGTGTGCGTCTGTGTGTGTTGTTTCTACGTGTTTGTGTGTGTTGGTTTGTACGTGAGCGTGTGTCTGTCTGTCTATGTTTGTACGTTTGTAAGTGTTGGTTTGTACGTGTGTTTGTGTGTGTTGGTTTGTACGTGTGTGTCTGTGTGTGTTGGTTTTTACGTGGGTGTGTATGTTGGTTGTATGTGTGTGTGTGTCTATGTGTGTGTGTGTTTGTGTCTTGGTGTGTATGTGTGTGTTGGTTTGTACATGTGTGTGTGTTGCTTTGTACCTGTGTGTGTGTGCATCGTTTGTATGTGTGTTTGTTGGTTTTTACGTGTGTGTGTGTGTCTGTGTGTGTAGGTTTGTACGTGTGTGTGTTGGTTTGTACGTGTGTGTGTGTCTGTTGGTTTCTATGTGTGTGAGTGCATTGGTTTGTACTTGTGTATGTGTGTGTGTGTGTGTGTCTGTGTTTGTGTGTTGGTGTGTGTGTGTCTGTGTTGGTTTGTACGTGTGTGTGATTTGCTTTGTACGTGTGTGTGTGTGTGTTGGTTTGTACGTGTGTGTGTTGGTTTGTATGTGTGTGTGTGTCTGTGTGTGTAGGTTTGTACGTGTGTGCGTGTTGGTTTGTACGTGTGCTTGTGTGTGTTGGTTTGTACGTGTGTGTGTGTCTGTGTGGGTTGGTTTGTACGTGTGTGTTTGTGTTGGTTGTACGTGGGTGTGTGTCTGTGTGTGTTGGTTTGTATGTGTATGTGTGTTGGTTTGTACTTGTGTGTGTGTGTGTTGGTTTGTATATGTTTGTGTGTGTGTTGGTTTGTACCTGTGTGTGTGTGTTGGTTTTATATGTGTGTGTGTCTGTGTGTGTTGGTTTGTATGTGGGTGTGTGTGTGTTGGTTTGTACGTGTGTGTGTTGGTTTGTACGTGTGTGTGTGTATGTGTGTTGGTTTGTATGCGTGCGTGTGTCTTGGTTTGTACGTGTGTGTGTGTGTGTGTGTGTGTGTGCTGGTTTGTATGTGTGTGTGAGTTGGTTTGTACGTGTGTGTGTAGGTTTGTAAGTGTGTGTGTGTCTGTGTGACTACGTTTGTACGTTTGTATGTGTTGGTTTGCACGTGTGTTTGTGCATGCTGGTTTGTACGTGTGTGTGTCTGTGTGTGATGGTTTGTACGTGTGTGTGTGTGTTGGTTGTACGTGTGTGTGTGTGTCTGTGTGTGTTGCATGTATGTGTGTCTGTGTGTTGGTTTGTACGTGTGTGTGTGTTGGCTTGTATATATTCGTGTGTCTTGGTTTGTACGTGTGTTCGTGGGTGTGTTGGTTTGTACCTGTGTGTTTGTGTTGGTTGTACATGTTTGTGTGTCTGTGTGTGTTTGTTTGTATGTGTGTGTGTGTGTGAGTGTGTGTTGGTTTGTACCTGTGTGTGTGTGTTGGTTTTATATGTGTGTGTGTCTGTGTGTGTTGGTTTGTATGTGTGTGTGTGTGTTGGTTTGTACGTGTGTGTGTTGGTTTGTACGTGTGTGTGTATGTGTGTTGGTTTGTATGCGTGCGTGTGTCTTGGTTTGTACGTGTGTGTGTGTGTGTGTGTTTGCTGGTGTGTATGTGTGTGTGAGTTGGTTTGTACGTGTGTGTGTTTGTAGGTTTGTAAGTGTGTGTGTGTCTGTGTGACTACGTTTGTACATTTGTATGTGTTGGTCTGCACGTGTATTTGTGCGTGCTGGTTTGTACGTGTTTGTGTGTCTGTGTGTGATGGTTTGTACGTGTGTGTGTTGGTTGTACGTGTGTGTGTGTGTCTGTGTGTGTTGCATGTACGTGTGTCTGTGTGTTGGTTTGTACGTGTGTGTGTGTTGGTTTGTATATGTTCGTGTGTCTTGGTTTGTACGTGTGTTCTTGGGTGTTTTGGTTTGTACCTGTGTGTGTGTGTTGGTTGTACATGTTTGTGTGTCTGTGTGTGTTTGTTTGTATATGTGTGTGTGTGAGTGTGTGTTGGTTTGTACGTGTGTGTGTGTGTTTGTTTTTACGTGTGTGTGTCTGTGTGTGTTGGGTTGTACATGTGTGTGTGTTGCTTTGTAAGTGTGTGTGTGTGTTGGTTTGTATGTGTGTGTGTGCATTGGTTTGTAATTGTGTTTGTGCCTGTGTGTTTTGGTTGGTACGTGTCTGAGTGTATTGGTTTGTACATGTGTGTGTGTCTTGGTTTGTACATGTGTTCGTGTGTCTGTTGGTTTGTACATGTGTGTGTGTGTGTTGTTTGTACGTGTGTGTGTGTCTGTGTGTGTTGGTTTGTATGTGTGTGTCTGTGAGTGTGTGTTGGATTGTACATATGTGTGTTGCTTTGTACGTGTGTGTCTTGCTTTGTACATGTGTGTGTGTGTGTTGATTTGTATGTGTGTGTGTTGGTTTGTACGTGTGTGTGTATCTGTGTGTGTTGGTTTGTACGTGTGTGTGTGTGTTTGTTTGTTCATGTGTGCGTGTGTCTGTGTGTGTAGGTTTGTACGTGTGTGTTGGTTTGTACATGTGTTGTGTGTGTTGGTTTGTACGTGTGTGTGTGTCTGTGTGTGATGGTTTGTACGTGTGTGTGTGTGTTGGTTGTACGTGTGTGTGTGTCTGTGTGTGTTGGCTTGTATGTGTATGTGTGTGTTGGTTTGTACTTGTGTGTGTGTTGGTTTGTACGTGTGTCTGTGGGTTGGTTTGTACGTGTGAGTGTTGGTGTCTGTGTGTGTATTGGTTTGTACGTGTGTGTGTGTGTGTGTGTTGCTTTTTACGTGTATGAGTGTGTGTGTTGGTTTGTATTTGTGTGTGTGTCTGTTGGTTTGTAATTGTGTGTGTCTCTGTGTGTGTTGGTTTGTACGTGTGTGTGTGTGTGTGTGTGTGTGTGTGTTGGTTTGTACATGTGTGTGTGTGCCTGTGTATATACGTTTGTACGTTTGTATGTGTTGGTTTGTACATGTGTTTGTTGGTTTTTACGTGTGTGTGTGTCTGTGTGTTGGTTTGTACGTGTGTGTGTATGTTGGTTGTACGTGTGTGTGTGTCTGTGTTTGTGTGTGTGTGTGTGTGTTTGTGTGTTGGTGTGTGTGTGTGTTGGTTTGTATGTGTTTGTGTTGGTTTGTACGTGTGTGTGTGTCTGTGTGTGTTGGTTTGTACATGTATGTGTGTTTGTTTGTTCGTGTGTGTGTGTCTGTGTTTTGGTTTGTATGTGTGTGTGTGTGTTGGTTTGTACATGTTTGTGTCTCTGTGTGTGTTGGTTTGTACGTGTGTGTGTGTTGGTTGTACATGTGTGTGTGTTGGTTTGTATTTGTGTGTGTGTTGGTTTGTACGTGTGTCTGTGGGTTGGTTTGTACGTGTGTGTGTTGTGGTGTGTGTGTATCAGTTGGTTTGTATGTGTGTTGGTTTGTACGTGTGTGTGTCTGTGTGTGTGTGTATGTGTGTGTGTTTTGGTTTGTACATGTGTGTGTGTTGCATTGTACGTGTGTGTGTGTGTGTTGGTTTGTATGTGTGTGTGCGTTGGTTTGTAATTGTGTGTGCGTCTGTGTGTGTTGTTTCTACGTGTTTGTGTGTGTTGGTTTGTACGTGAGCGTGTGTCTGTCTGTCTATGTTTGTACGTTTGTAAGTGTTGGTTTGTACGTGTGTTTGTGTGTGTTGGTTTGTACGTGTGTGTGTCTGTGTGTGTTGGTTTTTACGCGTGTGTGTATGTTGGTTGTATGTGTGTGTGTGTCTATGTGTGTGTGTGTTTGTGTCTTGGTGTGTATGTGTGTGTTGGTTTGTACATGTGTGTGTTGCTTTGTACCTGTGTGTGTGTGTATCGTTTGTATGTGTGTTTGTTGGTTTTTACGTGTGTGTGTGTCTGTGTGTGTAGGTTTGTACGTGTGTGTGTGTTGGTTTGTACATGTGTGTGTGTCTGTGTGTGTTGGTTTGTACGTTTGTGTGTGTATTGGTTTGTACGTTTGTCTGTGGGTTGGTTTGTACATGTGTGTGTTGGTGTGTGTGTGTGTGTTGGTTTGTACATGTGTGTGTGTGTTTTGTACATGTGTGAGTGTGTGTATTGGTTTGTATGTGTGTGTGTGTGTCTTGGTTTGTACATGTGTGTGTGTCTGTGTGTTGGTTTGTACGTGTGTGTGTGTGTTGGTTTGTACGTGTGTGTGTGTCTGTGTGTGTAGGCTTGTACATTTGTATGTGTTGGTTTGTACGTGTGTTTGTGTTTGTTGGTTTGTACATGTGTGTGTGTCTGTGTGTGCTGGTTTTTACGTGTGAGTGTATGTTGGTTGTACGTGTGTGTGTCTCTTTGTGTGTGTGTGTGTGTTTGTGTGTTGGTGTGTGTGTGTGTTGGTTTGTATGTGTGTTGGTTTGTACGTGTGTGTGTGTGTCTGTGTGTGTAGGTTTGTACGTTTGTATGTGTTGGTTTGTACGTGTGTTTGTGTTTGTTGGTTTGTACATGTGTGTGTGTCTGTGTGTGCTGGTTTTTACGTGTGAGTGTATGTTGGTTGTACGTGTATGTGTCTCTGTGTGTGTGTGTGTGTGTGTTTTTGTGTTGGTGTGTGTGTGTGTTGGTTTGTATGTGTGTGTGTTGGTTTGTACGTGTGTGTGTGTGTGTGTGTGTTGGTGTGTGTGTGTGTTGGTGTGTGTGTGTGTTGGTTTGTATGTGTGTGTGTTGCTTTGTACGTGTGTGTGTGTGTGTTGGTTTCTATGTGTGTGTGTGCGTTGGTTTGTACTTGTGTGAGTGTCTGTGTGTGTTGGTTTGTACGTGTGTGTGCGTGTGTTGGTTTGTACATGGGTGTGTGTCTGTGTGTTGGTTTGTACATGTGTGTGTGTTGGTTTATACGTGTGTTTGTGTGTGTTGATTTGTACGTGTGTGTGTGTGTCTGTGTGTGTTGGTGTGTATGTGTGTGTGTGTTGGTTTGTACGTGTTTGTGTGTCTGTGTGTTTTGTGTTGTACGTGTGTCTGTGTGTTGGTTGTACGTGTGTGTGTCTTGGTTTGTATTTGTGTGTGTGTTGGTTTGTACGTGTGTCTGTGGGTTTGTTTGTACGTGTGTGTGTTGGTGTGTGTGTGTGCGTTGGTTTGTGTGTGTGTGTGTTGCTTTGTACGCGTGTGAGTGAATGTGTTGGTTTGTATGTGTGTGTGTGTGTGTTGGTTTGTACGTGTGTGTGTTCTGTGTGTGTTGGTTTGTACATGTGTGTGTGTGTTGGTTTGTATGTGTTTGTGTGTCTGTGTGTGTAGGTTTGTATGTTTGTATGTGTTGGTTTGTACGTGTTTGTTGGTTTGTACGTGTGTGTGTGTGTCTGTGTGTGTTGGTTTTTACGTCTGAGTGTATGTTGGTTGTACGTGTGTGTGTGTGTGTCTGTGTGTGTGTGTGTCTGTGTTTGTGTGTTGGTGTGTGTGTGTGTGTTGGTTTGTACGTGTGTGTGATTTGCTTTGTACGTGTGTGTGTGTGTTGGTTTATATGTGTGTGTGTTTGTTTGTATGTGTGTGTGTGTCTGTGTGTGTAGGTTTGTACGTGTGTGTGTGTTGGTTTGTACGTGTGCTTGTGTGTGTTGGTTTGTACGTGTGTGTGTGTCTGTGTGGGTTGGTTTGTACATGTGTGTTTGTGTTGGTTGTACGTGGGTGTGTGTCTGTGTGTGTTGGTTTGTATGTGTGTGTGTGTTGGTTTGTACTTGTGTGTGTGTTGGTTTGTATATGTTCGTGTGTGTGTTGGTTTGTACCTGTGTGTGTGTGTTAGTTTTATATGTGTGTGTGTCTGTGTGTGTTGGTTTGTATGTGTGTGTGTGTGTTGGTTTGTACGTGTGTGTGTTGGTTTGTATGTGTGTTGGTTTCTACGTGTGTGTGTCTGTGTGTGTGTGTTGGTGTGTGTGTGTGTGTTGGTTTGTATGTGTGTGTGTGTTGCTTTGTACATGTGTGTGTGTGTTGGTTTCTATGTGTGTGTGTGTGCGTTGGTTTGTACTTGTGTGTGTGTCTGTGTGTGTTGGTTTGTACTTGTGTGTTGGTTTGTACTTGTGTGTGTGTTGGTTTGTATATATTCGTGTGTGTGTTGGTTTGTACCTGTGTGTGTGTGTTGGTTTTATATGTGTGTGTGTCTGTGTGTGTTGGTTTGTATGTGTGTGTGTGATGGTTTGTACATGTGTGTGTGTCTGTGTGTAGGTTTGTACGTGTGTGTGTTGGTTTGTACGTGTGTTTGTGTGTGTTGGTTTGTACGTGTGTGTGTGTGTCTGTGTGTGTTGGTTTGTATGTGTGAGTGTGTGTTGGTTTGTACATGTTTGTGTGTCTGTGTGTGTTGGTTTGTACGTGTGTGTGTGTGTTGGTTTAACGTGTGTGTGTGTCTCTGTGTGTTGGTTTGTATGTGTGTGTGTGTCTGTGTGTGTTGGTTTTAACGTGTGTGTGTATGTTGGTTGTACGTGTGTGTGTCTGTGTGTGTGTGTGTGTTTGTGTGTTGGTGTATGTGTGTGTGTTGGTTTGTACATGTTTGTGTGTTGCTTTGTACGTGTGTGTGTGTGTTGGTTTGTATGTGTGTGTGTTGGTTTGTACGTGTTTGTGTGTCTGTGTGTGTTGGTTTGTACGTGTGTTTGTTTGTTCGTGTGTGTGTGTGTCTGTGTGCATAGGTTTGTACGTGTGTGTGTGTTGGTTTGTACGTGTGTTTGTGTGTGTTGGTTTGTACGTGTGTGTGTGTGTCTGTGTGTGATGGTTTGTACGTGTGTGTGTGTTGGTTGTACGTGTGTGTGTGTCTGTGTGTGTTGGTTTGTATGTGTGTGTGTGTTGGTTTGTACGTGTGTGTGTGTATGTTGGTTTGTATATGTTCGTGTGTCTTGGTTTGTACGTGTGTTCGTGTGTGTGTTAGTTTGTACCTGTGTGTGTGTGTTGGTTGTACGTGTGTGTGTGTCTGTGTGTGTTGGTTTGTATGTGCGTGTGTGTGTGTTGGTTTGTACGTGTGTGTGTGTGTTGGTTTGTACGTGTGTGTGTGTGTGTTGGTTTTACCGTGTGTGTTGGTTGCACATGTGTGTGTGCCTGTGTGTGTCTGTGTGTTTGTGTTTTTTGTGTGTTGGTGTGTGAGTGTGTGTTGGTTTGTACGTGTGTGTGTTGCTTTGTACGTGTGTGGGTGTTTGTTGGTTTGTATGTGTGTGTGTTGGTTTGTACGTGTATGTGTGTCTGTGTGTGTTGGTTTGTACGTGTGTGTGTGTTTGCTTGTTCGTGTGTGTGTGTCTGTGTGTGTTGGTTTGTATGTGTGTGTGTGTTTTGGTTTGTACGTGTGTGTGTTGGTTTGTATATGTGCGTGTGTCTTGGTTTGTCCGTGTGTTTGTGTGTGTTAGTTTGTACGTGTGTGTGTGTCTGTGTGTGTTGGTTTGTACTTGTGTATGTGTGTGTTGGTTGTACGTGTGCGTGTGTGTTTGTGTATGTGTGTTGCTTTGTATGTGTGTGTGTGTGTTGGTTTGTATGTGTGTGTTTGTGTTGGTTTGTATATGTGCGTGTGTCTTGGTTTGTACGTGTGTTCGTGTGTGTGTTGGTTTGTACCTGTGTGTGCTGGTTTGTATGTGTGTGTGTGTTGGTTTGTACATGTGTGTGTGTGTTGGTTTGTACGTGTGTGTGTGTGTGTTGGTTTGTACGTCTATGTGTTTCTGTGTGTGTTGGTTTGTACGTTTGTGTGTGTGTTGGTTTGTACATGTGTCTGTGTGTTTGTTGGTTTGTACATGTGTCTGTGTGTGTTGGTTTGTATGTGTCTGTGTTGGTTTGTACGTATGTGTGTGTGTGTTGGTTTGTACGTGTGTGTGTGTATGTGTTGGTTTGTATTTGTGTGTGTGTTTGTGTTGGTTTGTACGTTTGTGTGTTGGTTTGTACGTGTGTGTGTATGTTGGTTTGTGGAGATATGTGAGTACTTTGGTTTCTAAATATTTGTGTGTTTTGCTTTGTAGATGTGTATGTGTTTGTTGGTTTGAAGATGTGTGTGTTGGTTTGTAGATGTGCATATGTTGAGTTATAGATGCTGGTGTTTTTTGGCTGATAGATTTTTTGTGTGTTGGTTTGTAGATTTGTTTGTGATGGTTTGTAGATGTGTGAACTGTCATTTGTAGATGTTTGTGTGTTTTGGTTTATAAAGGTGTGTGTCTGTGCTGATTTGTAGATATCCGTGTTTGTACTTTTGTAGTTATGTGTGTGTTTTGGTTTGTGGAGTGTGTGTGTTGGTTTGTAGATGTGTTCGTTCTTTAGTTTGTAGGTTTGTAGATGTGTGTGTGTTGGTTTGTAGGTGATTGTGTTTGTTGATTGGTAGATTTTGTGTGTGTTGGTTTATAGATGTGTGTATGTTGATTAGTAGATATGTTTCTGTTGGTTTGCAGTTGTGTGTGTTTCTTGGTTTGTAGATGTTTGTGTGTGTTGTTTCATAGATGTATTTGTGTTGGTTTGCAGTTGCGTGTGTTGGTTTGTAGACATGTTTGTGTTGATTTGCAACTGTGTGTGTGCTTTAGTTTGTAGATGTTTGTAGATGTGTTTGCACTGGTTTGTAGATGCATGTGTGCTTTAGTTTGTAGATGTTGTGTTGGTTTGTAGATGTGTATGTGTTGGGTTATAGATGCTTGTGTGTGTTGGCTGGTAGATTTTTTGTGTGTTGGTTTGTAGATGTGTTTGTGTTGGATGGTCGATATGTGTGTGTGTTTTTGTTTGTAGATGTGTGTGTGTTGAATTGTAGATCTGTGTGTGTTGATTTGTAGATGTGTGTATGTGTGTTGGTTTGTAGATGTGTGTGTGTGTGTTGGTTTGTAGATGTGTGTGTGTGTTGGTTTGTAGGTGTGTGTGTATGTTGGTTTGTATGTGTGTGTTGGTTTGTAGGTGTGTGTGTGTTGGTTTGTAGATGTGTGTGTGTTGGTTTGTATATGTGTGTGTGTGTTGGTTTGTAGATGTGTGTGTGTTGGTTTGTAGATGTGTGTGTGTTGATTTGTAGGTGTGTGTGTTGGTTTGTAGGTGTGTGTATTGGTTTGTAGATGTGTCTGTGTGTGTGTTCTGGTTTGTAGATAAGTGTGTGTATGTGTTCTGGTTAGTAGATGTGTGTGTGTGTTCTGGTTTGTAGATGTGTGTCTGTGTTCTGCTTTGTAGATGTGTGTGTGTGTTGGTTTATACGTGTATGTGTGTGTGTGTGTGTGTTGGTATGTGTGTGTTGGTTTCTACGTGTGTGTGTGTTGTTTTGTACGTGTGTGTGTGTTGGCTTGTACGTGTGTGTTTGTGTTGGTTTGTACGCGTGTGTGTGTGTTCGTTTGTATGCGTGTGTGTGTCTGTGTGTGTAGGTTTGTACGTGTGTGTGTGTTGGTTTATACGTCTGTTTGTGTGTGTTGGTTTGTATGTTTGTGTGTGTCTGTGTGTGTTGGTTTGTATGGGTGTGTTGGTTTGTACGTGTGTGTGTGTGTTAGTTTGTATGTGTGTGTGTGTCTGTGTGTTGGTTTGTATGTGTGTGTGTGTGTTGGTTTGTACGTGTGTGTGTTGGTTTGTAGATGTGTGTATGTGTGTTGGTTTGTAGATGTGTGTGTGTTGGTTTGTAGATATGTGTGTGTGTTGGTTTGTAGGTGTGTGTGTTGGTTTGTAGATGTGCGTGTGTGTTGGTTTGTAGATGTGTGTGTGTGTGGGTTTGTAGATGTGCGTGTGTGTTGGTTTGTAGGTGTGTGTGTGTGTGTGTTGGTCTGTATGTGTGTGTGTGTTGGTTTGTAGGTGTGTGTGTGTTGGTTTGTATATGTGTGTGTGCTGGTTTGTATGTGTGTGTGTGTGTGTTAGTGTGTTCGTTTGTAGATGTGTGTGTGTTGGTTTGTAGATGTGTGTGTGTGTTGATTTGTAGGTGTGTGTGTTGGTTTGTAGGTGTGTGTATTGGTTTGTAGATGTGTGTGTGTGTTCTGGTTTGTAGATAAGTGTGTGTGTGTGTGTTCTGGTTTGTAGATGTGTGTGTGTGTTCTGGTTTGTAGATGTGTGTGTGTGTTCTGCTTTGTAGATGTGTGTGCATGTTGCTTTGTAGATATGTGTGTGTGTTGGTTTGTAGATATGTTTGTGTGTTGGTTTGCAGATGTGTGTGTGTGTGTTGGTTTGTAGATGTGTGTGTGTTGGTTTGTAGATGTGTGTGTGTTGTTTTGTAGATGCATGTGTGTTGGTTTGTAGATATGTGTGTGTGTTGGTTTGTAGACGTGTGTGTGTGTGTTGGTTTGTAGATGTATGTGTGTTGGTTTGTAGGTGTGTGTATTGGTTTGTAGATGTGTGTGTGTGTTGGTTTGTAGATATGTGTGTGTGTGTCTGTGTTGGTTTGTAGATGTGTGTGTGTGTTGGTTTGTAGAAGTGTGTGTGTATGTTGGTTTGTAAATGCGTGTGTGTGTGTGTTGGTTTGTAGATGTGAGTGTGTGTTGGTTTGTAGGTGTGTGTGTTGGTTTGTGGTGTGTGTGTGTTGGTTTGTAGGTGTGTGTGTTGGTTTGTAGGTGTGCGTGTGTGTGTGTGTGTGTTTTGGTGTGTGTGTGTGTTGGTTTCTACGTGTGTGTGTTGTTTTGTACGTGTGTGTGTTGTTTTGTACGTGTGTGTGTGTGTGTGTTGGCTTGTACGTGTGTGTGTGTTGGTTTGTACGTGTGTGTGTGTGTTCGCTTGTATGTGTGTGTGTCTGTGTGTGTAGGGTTGTACGTGTGTGTGTGTTGGTTTGTATGTGTGTTTGTGTGTGTTGGTTTGTATGTGTGTGTGTGTGTCTGTGTGTGTTGGTTTGTACGTGTGTGTGTGTGTGTGTTGGTTTGTATGTGTGCGTGTGTGTGTGTTGGTTTGTACGTGTGTGCGTGTTGGTTTGTAGATGTGTGTATGTGTGTTGGTTTGTAGATGTATGTGTGTTGGTTTGTAGATGTGTGTGTGTGTTGGTTTGTAGGTGTGTGTGTTGGTTTGTAGGTGTGTGTTTGTTGGTTTGTATGTGTTTGTGTGTGTTGGTTTGTAGGTGTGTGTGTGTGTTGGTTTGTAGGTGTGTGTGTGTTGGTTTGTAGATGTGTGTGTGTGTGTGTTGGTTTGTAGATGTGTGTGTGTTGGTTTGTAGGTGTGTGTATTGGTTTGTAGATGTGTGTGTGTTGAATTGTAGATGTGTGTGTGTTGTTTTGTAGATGTGTGTGTGTTGGTTTGTAGATGTGTGTATGTGTGTTGGTTTGTAGATGTGTGTGTGTGTTGGTTTGTAGATGTGTGTGTGTGTTGGTTTGTACTTGTGTGTGTTGGTTTGTAGGCGTGTGTGTGTTGGTTTGTATGTGTGTGTGTGTGTTGGTTTGTAGGTGTGTGTGTGTGTTGGTTTGTAGATGTGTGTGTTGGTTTGTATGTGTGTGTGTGTGTGTTAGTGTGTTGGTTTGTAGATGTGTGTGTGTTGGTTTGTAGATGTGTGTGTGTGTTGATTTGTAGGTGTGTGTGTATTGGTTTGTAGGTGTGTGTATTGGTTTGTAGATGTGTCTGTGTGTGTGTTCTGGTTTGTAGATAAGTGTGTGTGTGTGTTCTGGTTTGTAGATGTGTGTGTGTGTTGTTTTGTAGATGCGTGTGTGTTGGTTTGTAGATGTGTGTGTGTGTTGGTTTGTAGACGTGTGTGTGTGTGTTGGTTTGTAGATGTATGTGTGTTGGTTTGTAGGTGTGTGTATTGGTTTGTAGATGTGTGTGTGTGTGTTGGTTTGTAGATATGTGTGTGTGTGTCAGTGTTGGTTTGTAGATGTGTGTGTGTTGGTTTGTAGAAGTGTGTGTGTGTATGTTGGTTTGTAGATGCCTGTGTGTGTGTTGGTTTGTAGATGTGAGTGTGTGTTGGTTTGTAGGTGTGTGTGTTGGTTTGTGGTGTGTGTGTGTTGGTTTGTAGGTGTGTGTGTTGGTTTGTAGGTGTGTGTGTGTGTGTGTGTGTGCTTTGGTGTGTGTGTGTGTTGGTTTCTACGTGTGTGTGTGTTGTTTTGTACGTGTGTGTGTTGTTTTGTACGTGTGTGTGTGTGTTGGCTTGTACGTGTGTGTGTGTGTTGGTTTGTACGTGTGTGTGTGTGTTCGTTTGTATGTGTGTGTGTCTGTGTGTGTAGGTTTGTATGTGTGTGTGTGTTGGTTTGTATGTGTGTTTGTGTGTGTTGGTTTGTATGTGTGTGTGTGTCTGTGTGTGTTGGTTTGTATGTGCGTGTGTGTTGGTTTGTACGTGTGTGTGTGTGTGTGTTGGTTTGTATGTGTGTGTGTGTGTTGGTTTGTACGTGTGTGCATGTTGGTTTGTAGATGTGTGTATGTGTGTTGGTTTGTAGATGTGTGTGTGTTGGTTTGTAGATGTGTGTGTGTGTTGGTTTGTAGGTGTGTGTGTTGGTTTGTAGGTGTGTGTTTGTTGGTTTGTATGTGTTTGTGTGTGTTGGTTTGAAGGTGTGTGTGTGTGTTGGTTTGTAGGTGTGTGTGTGTGTGTGTTGGTTTGTAGATGTGTGTGTGTGTGTTGGTTTGTAGATGTGTGTGTGTTGGTTTGTAGGTGTGTGCATTGGTTTGTAGATGTGTGTGTGTTGAATTGTAGATGTGTGTGTGTTGTTTTGTAGATGTGTGTGTGTTGATTTGTAGATGTGTGTATGTGTGTTGGTTTGTAGATGTGTGTGTGTGTGTTGGTTTGTAGATGTGTGTGTGTGTTGGTTTGTAGGTGTGTGTGTATGTTGGTTTGTATGTGTGTGTTGGTTTGTAGGTGTGTGTGTGTTGTTTTGTAGATGTGTGTGTGTTGGTTTGTAGATGTGAGTGTGTGTTGGTTTGTAGGTGTGTGTGTTGGTTTGTTGTGTGTGTGTGTTGGTTTGTAGGTGTGTGTGTTGGTTTGTACGTGTGTGTGTGTCTGTGTCAGTGGGTTTGTATGTGTGTTTGTATGTTGGTTCGTACGTGTTTGTGTGTCTGTGTGTTGGTTTGTACGTTTGTGTGCGTGTTGGCTGTACTTGTGTGTGTGTCTGTGTGTGTTGGTTTGTACGTGTGTGTGTGTGTGTTGGTTTGTACGTGTGTGTGTGTCTGTGTGTTGGTTTGTACGTTTGTGTGCGTGTTGGCTGTACTTGTGTGTGTGTCTGTGTGTGTTGGTTTGTACGTGTGTGTGTGTGTGTTGGTTTGTACGTGTGTGTGTGTGTGTTGGTTTGTACGTGTGTGTGTGTGTGTTGGTTTGTATGTGTGCGTGTGTCTTGGTTTGTACGTGTGTGTGTGTGTGTGTGTTGGTTTGTATGTGTGTTGGTTTCTACGTGTGTGTGTCTGTGTGTGTGTGTTGGTGTGTGTGTGTGTTGGTTTGTATGTGTGTGTGTGTTGCTTTGTACATGTGTGTGTGTGTTGGTTTCTATGTGTGTGTGTGTGCGTTGGTTTGTACTTGTGTGTGTGTCTGTGTGTGTTGGTTTGTACTTGTGTGTTGGTTTGTACTTGTGTGTGTGTTGGTTTGTATATATTCGTGTGTGTGTTGGTTTGTACCTGTGTGTGTGTGTTGGTTTTATATGTGTGTGTGTCTGTGTGTGTTGGTTTGTATGTGTGTGTGTGATGGTTTGTACATGTGTGTGTGTCTGTGTGTAGGTTTGTACGTGTGTGTGTTGGTTTGTACGTGTGTTTGTGTGTGTTGGTTTGTACGTGTGTGTGTGTGTCTGTGTGTGTTGGTTTGTATGTGTGAGTGTGTGTTGGTTTGTACATGTTTGTGTGTCTGTGTGTGTTGGTTTGTACGTGTGTGTGTGTGATGGTTTAATGTGTGTGTGTGTCTCTGTGTGTTGGTTTGTATGTGTGTGTGTGTCTGTGTGTGTTTGTTTTAACGTGTGTGTGTATGTTGGTTGTACGTGTGTGTGTCTGTGTGTGTGTGTGTTTGTGTGTTGGTGTATGTGTGTGTGTTGGTTTGTACATGTTTGTGTGTTGCTTTGTACGTGTGTGTGTGTGTTGGTTTGTATGTGTGTGTGTTGGTTTGTACGTGTTTGTGTGTCTGTGTGTGTTGGTTTGTACGTGTGTTTGTTTGTTCGTGTGTGTGTGTGTCTGTGTCCATAGGTTTGTACGTGTGTGTGTGTTGGTTTGTACGTGTGTTTGTGTGTGTTGGTTTGTACGTGTGTGTGTGTGTCTGTGTGTGATGGTTTGTACGTGTGTGTGTGTTGGTTGTACGTGTGTGTGTGTCTGTGTGTGTTGGTTTGTATGTGTGTGTGTGTTGGTTTGTACGTGTGTGTGTGTATGTTGGTTTGTCTATGTTCGTGTGTCTTGGTTTGTACGTGTGTTCGTGTGTGTGTTAGTTTGTACCTGTGTGTGTGTGTTGGTTGTACGTGTGTGTGTGTCTGTGTGTGTTGGTTTGTATGTGCGTGTGTGTGTGTTGGTTTGTACGTGTGTGTGTGTGTTGGTTTGTACGTGTGTGTGTGTGTTGGTTTTACCGTGTGTGTTGGTTGCACATGTGTGTGTGCCTGTGTGTGTCTGTGTGTTTGTGTTTTTGTGTGTTGGTGTGTGAGTGTGTGTTGGTTTGTACGTGTGTGTGTTGCTTTGTACGTGTGTGGGTGTTTGTTGGTTTGTATGTGTGTGTGTTGGTTTGTACGTGTGTGTGTGTCTGTGTGTGTTGGTTTGTACGTGTGTGTGTGTTTGCTTGTTCGTGTGTGTGTGTCTGTGTGTGTTGGTTTGTATGTGTGTGTGTGTTTTGGTTTGTACGTGTGTGTGTTGGTTTGTATATGTGCGTGTGTCTTGGTTTGTCCGTGTGTTTGTGTGTGTTAGTTTGTACGTGTGTGTGTGTCTGTGTGTGTTGGTTTGTACTTGTGTATGTGTGTGTTGGTTGTACGTGTGCGTGTGTGTTTGTGTATGTGTGTTGGTTTGTATGTGTGTGTGTGTGTTGGTTTGTATGTGTGTGTTTGTGTTGGTTTGTATATGTGCGTGTGTCTTGGTTTGTACGTGTGTTCGTGTGTGTGTTGGTTTGTACCTGTGTGTGCTGGTTTGTATGTGTGTGTGTGTTGGTTTGTACATGTGTGTGTGTGTTGGTTTGTACGTGTGTGTGTGTGTGTTGGTTTGTACGTCTATGTGTTTCTGTGTGTGTTGGTTTGTACGTTTGTGTGTGTGTTGGTTTGTACATGTGTCTGTGTGTTTGTTGGTTTGTACATGTGTCTGTGTGTGTTGGTTTGTATGTGTCTGTGTTGGTTTGTACGTATGTGTGTGTGTGTTGGTTTGTACGTGTGTGTGTGTATGTGTTGGTTTGTATTTGTGTGTGTGTTTGTGTTGGTTTGTACGTTTGTGTGTTGGTTTGTACGTGTGTGTGTATGTTGGTTTGTGGAGATATGTGAGTACTTTGGTTTCTAAATATTTGTGTGTTTTGCTTTGTAGATGTGTATGTGTTTGTTGGTTTGAAGATGTGTGTGTTGGTTTGTAGATGTGCATATGTTGAGTTATAGATGCTGGTGTTTTTTGGCTGATAGATTTTTTGTGTGTTGGTTTGTAGATTTGTTTGTGATGGTTTGTAGATGTGCGAACTGTCATTTGTAGATGTTTGTGTGTTTTGGTTTATAAAGGTGTGTGTCTGTGCTGATTTGTAGATATCCGTGTTTGTACTTTTGTAGTTATGTGTGTGTTTTGGTTTGTGGAGTGTGTGTGTTGGTTTGTAGATGTGTTCGTTCTTTAGTTTGTAGGTTTGTAGATGTGTGTGTGTTGGTTTGTAGGTGATTGTGTTTGTTGATTGGTAGATTTTGTGTGTGTTGGTTTATAGATGTGTGTATGTTGATTAGTAGATATGTTTCTGTTGGTTTGCAGTTGTGTGTGTTTCTTGGTTTGTAGATGATTGTGTGTGTTGTTTCATAGATGTATTTGTGTTGGTTTGCAGTTGCGTGTGTTGGTTTGTAGACATGTTTGTGTTGATTTGCAACTGTGTGTGTGCTTTAGTTTGTAGATGTTTGTAGATGTGTTTGCACTGGTTTGTAGATGCATGTGTGCTTTAGTTTGTAGATGTTGTGTTGGTTTGTAGATGTGTATGTGTTGGGTTATAGATGCTTGTGTGTGTTGGCTGGTAGATTTTTTGTGTGTTGGTTTGTAGATGTGTTTGTGTTGGATGGTCGATATGTGTGTGTGTTTTTGTTTGTAGATGTGTGTGTGTTGAATTGTAGATCTGTGTGTGTTGATTTGTAGATGTGTGTATGTGTGTTGGTTTGTAGATGTGTGTGTGTGTGTTGGTTTGTAGATGTGTGTGTGTGTTGGTTTGTAGGTGTGTGTGTATGTTGGTTTGTATGTGTGTGTTGGTTTGTAGGTGTGTGTGTGTTGGTTTGTAGATGTGTGTGTGTTGGTTTGTATATGTGTGTGTGTGTTGGTTTGTAGATGTGTGTGTGTTGGTTTGTAGATGTGTGTGTGTGTTGATTTGTAGGTGTGTGTGTGTTGGTTTGTAGGTGTGTGTATTGGTTTGTAGATGTGTCTGTGTGTGTGTTCTGGTTTGTAGATAAGTGTGTGTATGTGTTCTGGTTAGTAGATGTGTGTGTGTGTTCTGGTTTGTAGATGTGTGTCTGTGTTCTGCTTTGTAGATGTGTGTGTGTATTGGTTTATACGTGTATGTGTGTGTGTGTGTGTGTTGGTATGTGTGTGTTGGTTTCTACGTGTGTGTGTGTTGTTTTGTACGTGTGTGTGTGTTGGCTTGTACGTGTGTGTTTGTGTTGGTTTGTACGCGTGTGTGTGTGTTCGTTTGTATGCGTGTGTGTGTCTGTGTGTGTAGGTTTGTACGTGTGTGTGTGTTGGTTTATACGTCTGTTTGTGTGTGTTGGTTTGTATGTTTGTGTGTGTCTGTGTGTGTTGGTTTGTATGGGTGTGTTGGTTTGTACGTGTGTGTGTGTTAGTTTGTATGTGTGTGTGTGTCTGTGTGTTGGTTTGTATGTGTGTGTGTGTGTTGGTTTGTACGTGTGTGTGTTGGTTTGTAGATGTGTGTATGTGTGTTGGTTTGTAGATGTGTGTGTGTTGGTTTGTAGATGTGTGTGTGTGTTGGTTTGTAGGTGTGTGTGTTGGTTTGTAGAGGTGCGTGTGTGTTGGTTTGTAGATGTGTGTGTGTGTGGGTTTGTAGATGTGCGTGTGTGTTGGTTTGTAGGTGTGTGTGTGTGTGTGTGTTGGTCTGTATGTGTGTGTGTGTTGGTTTGTAGGTGTGTGTGTGTTGGTTTGTATATGTGTGTGTGCTGGTTTGTATGTGTGTGTGTGTGTTAGTGTGTTGGTTTGTAGATGTGTGTGTGTTGGTTTGTAGATGTGTGTGTGTGTTGATTTGTAGGTGTGTGTGTTGGTTTGTAGGTGTGTGTATTGGTTTGTAGATGTGTGTGTGTGTTCTGGTTTGTAGATAAGTGTGTGTGTGTGTGTTCTGGTTTGTAGATGTGTGTGTGTGTTCTGGTTTGTAGACGTGTGTGTGTGTTCTGCTTTGTAGATGTGTGTGCATGTTGCTTTGTAGATATGTGTGTGTGTTGGTTTGTAGATATGTTTGTGTGTTGGTTTGCAGATGTGTGTGTGTGTGTTGGTTTGTAGATGTGTGTGTGTTGGTTTGTAGATGTGTGTGTGTTGTTTTGTAGATGCGTGTGTGTTGGTTTGTAGATATGTGTGTGTGTTGGTTTGTAGACGTGTGTGTGTGTGTTGGTTTGTAGATGTATGTGTGTTGGTTTGTAGGTGTGTGTATTGGTTTGTAGATGTGTGTGTGTGTTGGTTTGTAGATATGTGTGTGTGTGTCTGTGTTGTTTTGTAGATGTGTGTGTGTGTTGGTTTGTAGAAGTGTGTGTGTATGTTGGTTTGTAAATGCGTGTGTGTGTGTGTTGGTTTGTAGATGTGAGTGTGTGTTGGTTTGTAGGTGTGTGTGTTGGTTTGTGGTGTGTGTGTGTTGGTTTGTAGGTGTGTGTGTTGGTTTGTAGGTGTGCGTGTGTGTGTGTGTGTGTTTTGGTGTGTGTGTGTGTTGGTTTCTACGTGTGTGTGTTGTTTTGTACGTGTGTGTGTTGTTTTGTACGTGTGTGTCTGTGTGTGTTGGCTTGTACGTGTGTGTGTGTGTTGGTTTGTACGTGTGTGTGTGTGTTCTCTTGTATGTGTGTGTGTCTGTGTGTGTAGGTTTGTACGTGTGTCTGTGTTGGTTTGTATGTGTGTTTGTGTGTGTTGGTTTGTATGTGTGTGTGTGTCTGTGTGTGTTGGTTTGTACGTGTGTGTGTGTGTGTTGGTTTGTATGTGTGTGTGTGTGTGTGTTGGTTTGTACGTGTGTGCGTGTTGGTTTGTAGATGTGTGTATGTGTGCTGGTTTGTAGATGTATGTGTGTTGGTTTGTAGATGTGTGTGTGTGTTGGTTTGTAGGTGTGTGTGTTGGTTTGTAGGTGTGTGTTTGTTGGTTTGTATGTGTTTGTGTGTGTTGGTTTGTAGGTGTGTGTGTGTGTTGGTTTGTAGGTGTGTGTGTGTTGGTTTGTAGATGTGTGTGTGTGTGTGTGTTGGTTTGTAGATGTGTGTGTGTTGGTTTGTAGGTGTGTGTATTGGTTTGTAGATGTGTGTGTTGAATTGTAGATGTGTGTGTGTTGTTTTGTAGATGTGTGTGTGTTGGTTTGTAGATGTGTGTATGTGTGTTGGTTTGTAGATGTGTGTGTGTGTTGGTTTGTAGATGTGTGTGTGTGTTGGTTTGTACGTGTGTGTGTTGGTTTGTAGGCGTGTGTGTGTTGGTTTGTATGTGTGTGTGTGTTGGTTTGTAAGTGTGTGTGTGTGTTGGTTTGTAGATGTGTGTGTTGGTTTGTATGTGTGTGTGTGTGTGTTAGTGTGTTGGTTTGTAGATGTGTGTGTGTTGGTTTGTAGATGTGTGTGTGCTGATTTGTAGGTGTGTGTGTGTTGGTTTGTAGGTGTGTGTATTGGTTTGTAGATTGTCTGTGTGTGTGTTCTGGTTTGTAGATAAGTGTGTGTGTGTGTTCTGGTTTGTAGATGTGTGTGTGTGTTGTTTTGTAGATGCGTGTGTGTTGGTTTGTAGATGTGTGTGTGTGTTGGTTTGTAGACGTGTGTGTGTGTTGGTTTGTAGATGTATGTGTGTTGGTTTGTAGGTGTGTGTATTGGTTTGTAGATGTGTGTGTGTGTGTGTTGGTTTGTAGATATGTGTGTGTGTGTCAGTGTTGGTTTGTAGATGTGTGTGTGTGTTGGTTTGTAGAAGTGTGTGTGTGTTGGTTTGTAGGTGTGTGTGTTGGTTTGTGGTGTGTGTGTGTTGGTTTGTAGGTGTGTGTGTTGGTTTGTAGGTGTGTTTGTGTGTGTGTGTGCTTTGGTGTGTGTGTGTGTTGGTTTCTACGTGTGTGTGTGTTGTTTTGTACGTGTATGTGTTGTTTTGTACGTGTGTGTGTGTGTTGGCTTGTACGTGTGTGTGTGTGTTGGTTTGTACGTGTGTGTGTGTGTTCGTTTGTATGTGTGTGTGTCTGTGTGTGTAGGATTGTATGTGTGTGTGTTGGTTTGTATGTGTGTTTGTGTGTGTTGGTTTGTATGTCTGTGTGTGGCTGTGTGTGTTGGTTTGTATGTGCGTGTGTGTTGGTTTGTACGTGTGTGTGTGTGTGTGTGTTGGTTTGTATGTGTGTGTGTGCGTTGGTTTGTACGTGTGTGCATGTTGGTTTGTAGATGTGTGTATGTGTGTTGGTTTGTAGATGTGTGTGTGTTGGTTTGTAGATGTGTGTGTGTGTTGGTTTGTAGGTGTGTGTGTTGGTTTGTAGGTGTGTGTTTGTTGGTTTGTATGTGTTTGTGTGTGTTGGTTTGTAGGTGTGTGTGTGTGTTGGTTTGTAGGTGTGTGTGTGTGTGTGTTGGTTTGTAGATGTGTGTGTGTGTTGGTTTGTAGATGTGTGTGTGTTGGTTTGTAGGTGTGTGCATTGGTTTGTAGATGTGTGTGTGTTGAATTGTAGATGTGTGTGTGTTGTTTTGTAGATGTGTGTGTGTTGATTTGTAGATGTGTGTATGTGTGTTGGTTTGTAGATGTGTGTGTGTGTTGGTTTGTAGATGTGTGTGTGTTGGTTGGTTTGTACGTGTGTGTGTTGGTTTGTAGGTGTGTGTGTGTGTTGGTTTGTATGTGTGTGTGTGTTGGTTTGTAGGTGTGTGTGTGTGTTGGTTTGTAGATGTGTGTGTTGGTTTGTAGATGTGTGTGTGTGTGTTGGTTTGTAGATGTGTGTGTTGGTTTGTAGATGTGTGTGTGTTGGTTTGTAGATGTGTGTGTGTGTTGATTTGTAGGTGTGTGTGTGTTGGTTTGTAGATGTGTCTGTGTGTGTGTTCTGGTTTGTAGATAAGTGTGTGTGTGTGTTCTGGTTTGCAGATGTGTGTGTGTGTTCTGCTTTGTACATGTGTGTGTGTGTTGGTTTGTAGATGTGTGTGCATGTTGCTTTGTAAATATGTGTGTGTGTTGGTTTGTATGTGCGTGTGTGTTGGTTTGTACGTGTGTGTGTGTGTGTTGGTTTGTATGTGTGTGTGTGTGTGTGTTGGTTTGTACGTGTGTGCGTGTTGGTTTGTAGATGTGTGTATGTGTGCTGGTTTGTAGATGTATGTGTGTTGGTTTGTAGATGTGTGTGTGTGTTGGTTTGTAGGTGTGTGTGTTGGTTTGTAGGTGTGCGTTTGTTGGTTTGTATGTGTTTGTGTGTGTTGGTTTGTAGGTGTGTGTGTGTGTTGGTTTGTAGGTGTGTGTGTGTTGGTTTGTACATGTGTGTGTGTGTGTGTTGGTTTGTAGATGTGTGTGTGTTGGTTTCTAGGTGTGTGTATTGGTTTGTAGATGTGTGTGTGTTGAATTGTAGATGTGTGTGTGTTGTTTTGTAGATGTGTGTGTGTTGGTTTGTAGATGTGTGTATGTGTGTTGGTTTGTAGATGTGTGTGTGTGTTGGTTTGTAGATGTGTGTGTGTGTTGGTTTGTACGTGTGTGTGTTGGTTTGTAGGCGTGTGTGTGTTGGTTTGTATGTGTGTGTGTGTTGGTTTGTAGGTGTGTGTGTGTGTTGGTTTGTAGATGTGTGTGTTGGTTTGTATGTGTGTGTGTGTGTTAGTGTGTTGGTTTGTAGATGTGTGTGTGTTGGTTTGTAGATGTGTGTGTGTGTTGATTTGTAGGTGTGTGTGTGTTGGTTTGTAGGTGTGTGTATTGGTTTGTAGATGTGTCTGTGTGTGTGTTCTGGTTTGTAGATAAGTGTGTGTGTGTGTTCTGGTTTGTAGATGTGTGTGTGTGTTGTTTTGTAGATGCGTGTGTGTTGGTTTGTAGATGTGTGTGTGTGTTGGTTTGTAGACGTGTGTGTGTGTGTTGGTTTGTAGATGTATGTGTGTTGGTTTGTAGGTGTGTGTATTGGTTTGTAGATGTGTGTGTGTGTGCTGGTTTGTAGATATGTGTGTGTGTGTCTGTGTTGGTTTGTAGATGTGTGTGTGTGTTGGTTTGTAGAAGTGTGTGTGTGTATGTTGGTTTGTAGATGCCTGTGTGTGTGTTGGTTTGTAGATGTGAGTGTGTGTTGGTTTGTAGGTGTGTGTGTTGGTTTGTGGTGTGTGTGTGTGTTGGTTTGTAGGTGTGTGTGTTGGTTTGTAGGTGTGTGTGTGTGTGTGTGCTTTGGTGTGTGTGTGTGTTGGTTTCTACGTGTGTGTGTGTTGTTTTGTACGTGTGTGTGTTGTTTTGTACGTGTGTGTGTGTGTTGGCTTGTACGTGTGTGTGTGTGTTGGTTTGTACGTGTGTGTGTGTGTTCGTTTGTATGTGTGTGTGTCTATGTGTGTAGGTTTGTATGTGTGTGTGTGTTGGTTTGTATGTGTGTTTGTGTGTGTTGGTTTGTATGTGTGTGTGTGTCTGTGTGTGTTGGTTTGTATGTGCGTGTGTGTTGGTTTGTATGTGTGTGTGTGTGTGTTGGTTTGTATGTGTGTGTGTGTGTTGGTTTGTACGTGTGTGCATGTTGGTTTGTAGATGTGTGTATGTGTGTTGGTTTGTAGATGTGTGTGTGTTGGTTTGTAGATGTGTGTGTGTGTTGGTTTGTAGGTGTGTGTGTTGGTTTGTAGGTGTGTGTTTGTTGGTTTGTATGTGTTTGTGTGTGTTGGTTTGTAGGTGTGTGTGTGTGTTGGTTTGTAGGTGTGTGTGTGTGTGTGTTGGTTTGTAGATGTGTGTGTGTGTGTGTTGGTTTGTAGATGTGTGTGTGTTGGTTTGTAGGTGTGTGCATTGGTTTGTAGATGTGTGTGTGTTGAATTGTAGATGTGTGTGTGTTGTTTTGTAGATGTGTGTGTGTTGATTTGTAGATGTGTGTATGTGTGCTGGTTTGTAGATGTGTGTGTGTGTTGGTTTGTAGATGTGTGTGTGTTTGTTGGATTGTACGTGTGTGTGTTGGTTTGTAGGTGTGTGTGTGTGTTGGTTTGTATGTGTGTGTGTGTGTTGGTTTGTAGGTGTGTGTGTGTGTTGGTTTGTAGATGTGTGTGTTGGTTTGTAGATGTGTGTGTGTTGGTTTGTAGATGTGTCTGTGTGTGTGTTCTGGTTTGTAGATAAGTGTGTGTGTGTGTGTTCTGGTTTGCAGATGTGTGTGTGTGTTCTGCTTTGTACATGTGTGTGTGTGTTGGTTTGTAGATGTGTGTGCATGTTGCTTTGTAAATATGTGTGTGTGTTGGTTTGTAGATGTGTGTATGTGTGTTGGTTTGTAGATGTGTGTGTGTGTTGGTTTGTAGATGTGTGTGTGTGTTGGTTTGTACGTGTGTGTGTAGGTGTGTAGGTGTGTGTGTGTGTGTTGGTTTGTAGGTGTGTGTGTTGGTTTGTATGTGTGTGTGTGTTGGTTTGTAGGTGTGTGTGTGTGTTGGTTTGTAGATGTGTGTGTTGGTTTGTATGTGTGTGCGTGTGTTAGTGTGTTGGTTTGTAGGTGTGTGTGTGTTGGTTTGTAGATGTGTGTATTGGTTTGTAGATGTGTCTGTGTGTGTGTTCTGTTTTGTAGATAAGTGTGTGTGTGTGTTCTGGTTTGTAGATGTGTGTGTGTGTTCTGGTTTGCAGATGTGTGTGTGTGTTCTGCTTTGTAGATGTGTGTGTGTGTTGGTTTGCAGATGTGTGTGCATGTTGCTTTGTAAATATGTGTGTGTGTTGGTTTGTAGATATGTTTGTGTGTTGGTTTGCAGATGTGTGTGTGTGTGTTGGTTTGTAGATGTGTGTGTGTGTGTGTGTTGGTTTGTAGATGTGTGTGTGTGTTGTTTTGTAGATGTGTGTGTGTTGGTTTGTAGATGTGTGTGTGTGTTGGTTTGTAGGTGTGCGTGTGTTGGTTTGTATGTGTGTGTGTTGGTTTGTAGGTGTGTGTGTGTTGGTTTGTATGTGTGTGTGTGTGTGTGTTGGTTTGTACGTGTGTGCGTGTTGGTTTGTAGATGTGTGTATGTGTGCTGGTTTGTAGATGTGTGTGTGTTGGTTTGTAGATGTGTGTGTGTGTTGGTTTGTAGGTGTGTGTGTTGGTTTGTAGGTGTGTGTTTGTTGGTTTGTATGTGTTTGTGTGTGTTGGTTTGTAGGTGTGTGTGTGTGTTGGTTTGTAGGTGTGTGTGTGTGTGTTGGTTTGTAGATGTGTGTGTGTGTGTTGGTTTGTAGATGTGTGTGTGTTGGTTTGTAGGTGTGTGTATTGGTTTGTAGATGTGTGTGTGTTGAATTGTAGATGTGTGTGTGTTGTTTTGTAGATGTGTGTGTGTTGGTTTGTAGATGTGTGTATGTGTGTTGGTTTGTAGATGTGTGTGTGTTTTGGTTTGTAGATGTGTGTGTGTGTTGGTTTGTACGTGTGTGTGTTGGTTTGTAGGCGTGTGTGTGTGTGTTGGTTTGTATGTGTGTGTGTGTGTTGGTTTGTAGGTGTGTGTGTGTGTTGGTTTGTAGATGTGTGTGTTGGTTTGTATGTGTGTGTGTGTTAGTGTGTTGGTTTGTAGATGTGTGTGTGTTGGTTTGTAGGTGTGTGTGTGTGTTGATTTGTAGGTGTGTGTGTATTGGTTTGTAGGTGTGTGTATTGGTTTGTAGATGTGTCTGTGTGTGTGTTCTGGTTTGTAGATAAGTGTGCGTGTGTGTTCTGGTTTGTAGATGTGTGTGTGTTGTTTTGTAGATGCGTGTGTGTTGGTTTGTAGATGTGTGTGTGTGTTGGTTTGTAGACGTGTGTGTGTGTGTTGGTTTGTAGATGTATGTGTGTTGGTTTGTAGATGTGTGTATTGGTTTGTAGATGTGTGTGTGTGTGTTGGTTTGTAGATATGTGTGTGTGTGTCTGTGTTGGTTTGTAGATGTGTGTGTGGGTTGGTTTGTAGAAGTGTGTGTGTATGTTGGTTTGTAGATGCATGTGTGTGTGTTGGTTTGTAGATGTGAGTGTGTGTTGGTTTGTAGGTGTGTGTGTTGGTTTGTAGGTGTGTGTGTGTGTGTGTTGGTTTGTATGTGTGTGTGTGTTGGTTTGTAGGTGTGTGTGTGTTGGTTTGTATATGTGTGTGTGCTGGTTTGTATGTGTGTGTGTGTTAGTGTGTTGGTTTTTAGATGTGTGTGTGTTGGTTTGTAGATGTGTGTGTGTGTGTTGATTTGTAGGTGTGTGTGTTGGTTTGTAGGTGTGTGTATTGGTTTGTAGATGTGTGTGTGTGTTCTGGTTTGTAGATAAGTGTGTGTGTGTGTGTGTGTTCTGGTTTGTAGATGTGTGTGTGTGTTCTGGTTTGTAGATGTGTGTGTGTGTTCTGCTTTGTAGATGTGTGTGCATGTTGCTTTGTAGATATGTGTGTGTGTTGGTTTGTAGATATGTTTGTGTGTTGGTTTGCAGATGTGTGTGTGTGTGTTGGTTTGTAGATGTGTGTGTGTTGGATGTAGATGTGTGTGTGTTGTTTTGTAGATGCGTGTGTGTTGGTTTGTAGATGTGTGTGTGTGTTGGTTTGTAGACGTGTGTGTGTGTGTGTTGGTTTGTAGATGTATGTGTGTTGGTTTGTAGGTGTGTATATTGGTTTGTAGATGTGTGTGTGTGTTGGTTTGTAGATATGTGTGTGTGTGTCTGTGTTGGTTTGTAGATGTGTGTGCATGTTGCTTTGTAAATATGTGTGTGTGTTGGTTTGTAGATATGTTTGTGTGTTGGTTTGCAGATGTGTGTGTGTGTGTTGGTTTGTAGATGTGTGTGTGTGTGTGTGTTGGTTTGTAGATGTGTGTGTGTGTTGTTTTGTAGATGTGTGTGTGTTGGTTTGTAGATGTGTGTGTGTGTTGGTTTGTAGGTGTGCGTGTGTTGGTTTGTATGTGTGTGTGTGTGTGTGTGTTGGTTTGTAGGTGTGTGTGTGTTGGTTTGTATGTGTGTGTGTGTGTGTGTTGGTTTGTACGTGTGTGCGTGTTGGTTTGTAGATGTGTGTATGTGTGCTGGTTTGTAGATGTGTGTGTGTTGGTTTGTAGATGTGTGTGTGTGTTGGTTTGTAGGTGTGTGTGTTGGTTTGTAGGTGTGTGTTTGTTGGTTTGTATGTGTTTGTGTGTGTTGGTTTGTAGGTGTGTGTGTGTGTTGGTTTGTAGGTGTGTGTGTGTGTTGGTTTGTAGATGTGTGTGTGTGTGTTGGTTTGTAGATGTGTGTGTGTTGGTTTGTAGGTGTGTGTATTGGTTTGTAGATGTGTGTGTGTTGAATTGTAGATGTGTGTGTGTTGTTTTGTAGATGTGTGTGTGTTGGTTTGTAGATGTGTGTATGTGTGTTGGTTTGTAGATGTGTGTGTGTTTTGGTTTGTAGATGTGTGTGTGTGTTGGTTTGTACGTGTGTGTGTTGGTTTGTAAGCGTGTGTGTGTGTGTTGGTTTGTATGTGTGTGTGTGTGTTGGTTTGTAGGTGTGTGTGTGTGTTGGTTTGTAGATGTGTGTGTTGGTTTGTATGTGTGTGTGTGTTAGTGTGTTGGTTTGTAGATGTGTGTGTGTTGGTTTGTAGATGTGTTTGTGTGTTGATTTGTAGGTGTGTGTGTATTGGTTTGTAGGTGTGTGTATTGGTTTGTAGATGTGTCTGTGTGTGTGTTCTGGTTTGTAGATAAGTGTGCGTGTGTGTTCTGGTTTGTAGATGTGTGTGTGTTGTTTTGTAGATGCATGTGTGTTGGTTTGTAGATGTGTGTGTGTGTTGGTTTGTAGACGTGTGTGTGTGTGTTGGTTTGTAGATGTATGTTTGTTGGTTTGTAGGTGTGTGTATTGGTTTGTAGATGTGTGTGTGTGTGTTGGTTTGTAGATATGTGTGTTTGTGTCTGTGTTGGTTTGTAGATGTGTGTGTGTGTTGGTTTGTAGAAGTGTGTGTGTATGTTGGTTTGTAGATGCATGTGTGTGTGTTGGTTTGTAGATGTGAGTGTGTGTTGGTTTGTAGGTGTGTGTGTTGGTTCGTTGGTGTGTGTGTGTGTGTGTTGGTTTGTATGTGTGTGTGTGTTGGTTTGTAGGTGTGTGTGTGTTGGTTTGTATATGTGTGTGTGCTGGTTTGTATGTGTGTGTGTGTGTTAGTGTGTTGGTTTTTAGATGTGTGTGTGTTGGTTTGTAGATGTGTGTGTGTGTGTTGATTTGTAGGTGTGTGTGTTGGTTTGTAGGTGTGTGTATTGGTTTGTAGATGTGTGTGTGTGTTCTGGTTTGTAGATAAGTGTGTGTGTGTGTGTTCTGGTTTGTAGATGTGTGTGTGTGTTCTGGTTTGTAGATGTGTGTGTGTGTTCTGCTTTGTAGATGTGTGTGCATGTTGCTTTGTAGATATGTGTGTGTGTTGGTTTGTAGATATGTTTGTGTGTTGGTTTGCAGATGTGTGTGTGTGTGTGTTGGTTTGTAGATGTGTGTGTGTTGGTTTGTAGATGTGTGTGTGTTGTTTTGTAGATGCGTGTGTGTTGGTTTGTAGATGTGTGTGTGTGTTGGTTTGTAGATATGTGTGTGTGTGTCTGTGTTGGTTTGTAGATGTGTGTGTGTGTTGGTTTGTAGAAGTGTGTGTGTGTATGTTGGTTTGTAAATGCGTTTGTGTGTGTTGGTTTGTAGATGTGAGTGTGTGTTGGTTTGTAGGTGTGTGTGTTGGTTTGTGGTGTGTGTGTGTTGGTTTGTAGGTGTGTGTGTTGGTTTGTAGGTGTGTGTGTGTGTGTGTGTTTTGGTGTGTGTGTGTGTTGGTTTCTACGTGTGTGTGGTTTTGTACGTTTGTGTGTGTGTTGGTTTGTACGTGTGTGCGTGTGTTTGTTTGTATGTGTGTGTGTCTGTGTGTGTAGGTTTGTAAGTGTGTGTGTGTTAGTTTGTATGTGTGTTTGTGTGTGTTGGTTTGTATGTGTGTGTGTGTCTGTGTGTGTTGGTTTGTATGTGCGTGTGTGTTGGTTTGTAAGTGTGTGTGTGTGTGTGTTGGTTTGTATGTGTGTGTGTGTGTGTTGGTTTGTACGTGTGTGCGTGTTGGTTTTTGGATGTGTGTATGTGTGCTGGTTTGTAAATGTGTGTGTGTTGGTTTGTAGATGTGTGTGTGTGTTGGTTTGTAGGTGTGTGTGTTGGTTTGTAGGTGTGTGTTTGTTGGTTTGTATGTGTTTGTGTGTGTTGGTTTGTAGGTGTGTGTGTGTGTTGGTTTGTAGGTGTGTGTGTGTTGGTTTGTAGATGTGTGTGTGTGTGTGTTGGTTTGTAGATGTGTGTGTGTTGGTTTCTGGGTGTGTGTATTGGTTTGTAGATGTGTGTGTGTTGAATTGTAGATGTGTGTGTGTAGTTTTGTAGATGTGTGTGTTGATTTGTAGATGTGTGTATGTGTGTTGGTTTGTAGATGTGTGTGTGTGTTGGTTTGTAGATGTGTGTGTGTTGGTTTGTACGTGTGTGTGTTGGTTTGTAGGCGAATGTGTGTGTGTGCTGGTTTGTATGTGTGTGTGTGTGTTGGTTTGTAGATGTGTGTGTTGGTTTGTATCTGTGTGTGTGTGTGTTAGTGTGTTGGTTTGTAGATGTGTGTGTGTTGGTTTGTAGATGTGTGTGTGTGTTGATTTGTAGGTGTGTGTGTGTTGGTTTGTAGGTGTGTGTATTGGTTTGTAGATGTGTCTGTGTGTGTGTTCTGGTTTGTAGATAAGTGTGTGTGTGTGTTCTGGTTTGTAGATGTGTGTGTGTTGTTTTGTAGATGCATGTGTGTTGGTTTGTAGATGTGTCTGTGTGTTGGTTTGTAGACGTGTGTGTGTGTGTTGGTTTGTAGATGTATGTGTGTTGGTTTGTAGGTGTGTGTATTGGTTTGTAGATGTGTGTGTGTGTGTTGGTTTGTAGATATGTGTGTGTGTGTCTGTGTTGGTTTGTAGATGTGTGTGTGTGTTGGTTTGTAGAAGTATGTGTGTGTATGTTGGTTTGTAGATGAGTGTGTGTGTGTTGGTTTGTAGATGTGAGTGTGTGTTGGTTTGTAGGTGTGTGTGTTGTTTTGTGGTGTGTGTGTGTTGGTTTGTAGGTGTGTGTGTTGGTTTGTAGGTGTGTGTGTGTGTGTGTTTTGGTGAGTGTGTGTGTTGGTTTCTACGTGTGTGTGTGTGTTGTTTTGTACGTGTGTGTGTTGTTTTGTACGTGTGTGTGTGTGTGTTGGCTTGTACGTGTGTGTGTGTGTTGGTTTGTACGTGTGTGTGTGTGTTCGTTTGTATGTGTGTGTGTCTGTGTGTGTAGGTTTGTATGTGCGTGTGTGTTGGTTTGTACGTGTGTGTGTGTGTGTGTGTTGGTTTGTATGTGTGTGTGTGTGTTGGTTTGTACGTGTGTGCGTGTTGGTTTGTAGATGTGTGTGTGTTGGTTTGTAGATGTGTGTGCGTGTTGGTTTGTAGGTGTGTGTGTTGGTTTGTAGGTGTGTGTTTGTTGGTTTGTATGTGTTTGTGTGTGTTGGTTTGTAGGTGTGTGTGTGTTGGTTTGTAGGTGTGTGTGTGTGTGTGTTGGTTTGTAGATGTGTGTGTGTTGGTTTGTAGGTGTGTGCATTGGTTTGTAGATGTGTGTGTGTTGAATTGTAGATGTGTGTGTGTTGTTTTGTAGATGTGTGTGTGTTGGTTTGTAGATGTGTGTATGTGTGTTGGTTTGTAGATGTGTGTGTGTGTTGGTTTGTAGATGTGTGTGTGTTTGTTGGTTTGTACGTGTGTGTGTTGGTTTGTAGGTGTGTGTGTGTGTTGGTTTGTATGTGTGTGTGTGTTGGTTTGTAGGTGTGTGTGTGTGTTGGTTTGTAGATGTGTGTGTTGGTTTGTAGATGTGTGTGTGTGTGTCAGTGTGTTGGTTTGTAGATGTGTGTGTGTTGGTTTGTAGATGTGTGTGTGTGTTGATTTGTAGGTGTGTGTGTGTTGGTTTGTAGGTGTGTGTATTGGTTTGTAGATGTGTCTGTGTGTGTGTTCTGGTTTGTAGATAAGTGTGTGTGTGTGTTCTGGTTTGCAGATGTGTGTGCGTGTTCTGCTTTGTACATGTGTGTGTGTGTTGGTTTGTAGATGTGTGTGCATGTTGCTTTGTAAATATGTGTGTGTGTTGGTTTGTAGATGTGTGTATGTGTGTTGGTTTGTAGATGTGTGTGTGTGTTGGTTTGTAGATGTGTGTGTGTGTTGGTTTGTACGTGTGTGTGTAGGTTTGTAGGTGTGTGTGTGTGTGTTGGTTTGTAGGTGTGTGTGTTGGTTTGTATGTGTGTGTGTGTGTTGGTTTGTAGGTGTGTGTGTGTGTTGGTTTGTAGATGTGTGTGTTGGTTTGTATGTGTGTGTGTGTGTTAGTGTGTTGTTTTGTAGATGTGTGTGTGTTGGTTTGTAGATGTGTGTGTGTGTTGATTTGTAGGTGTGTGTGTGTTGGTTTGTAGGTGTGTGTATTGGTTTGTAGATGTGTCTGTGTGTGTGTTCTGGGTTGTGGATAAGTGTGTGTGTTTGTTCTGGTTTGTATATGTGTGTGTGTGTGTTCTGGTTTGCAGATGTGTGTGTGTGTTCTGCTTTGTACATGTCTGCGTGTGTTGGTTTGTAGATGTATGTGCATGTTGCTTTGTAAATATGTGTGTGTGTTGGTTTGCAGATATGTTTGTGTGTTGGTTTGCAGATGTGTGTGTGTGTTGGTTTGTAGATGTGTGTGTGTGTGTGTGTTGGTTTGTAGATGTGTGTGTGTGTTGTTTTGTAGATGTGTGTGTGTTGGTTTGTAGATGTGTGTGTGTGTTGGTTTGTAGGTGTGCGTGTGTTGGTTTGTATGTGTGTGTGTGTGTGTGTTGGTTTGTAGGTGTGTGTGTGTTGGTTTGTATGTGTGTGTGTGTGTGTGTTGGTTTGTACGTGTGTGCGTGTTGGTTTGTAGATGTGTGTATGTGTGCTGGTTTGTAGATGTGTGTGTGTTGGTTTGTAGATGTGCGTGTGTGTTGGTTTGTAGGTGTGTGTGTTGGTTTGTAGGTGTGTGTTTGTTGGTTTGTATGTGTTTGTGTGTGTTGATTTGTAGGTGTGTGTGTGTGTTGGTTTGTAGGTGTGTGTGTGTGTGTTGGTTTGCAGATGTGTGTGTGTGTGTTGGTTTGTAGATGTGTGTGTGTTGGTTTGTAAGTGTGTGTATTGGTTTGTAGATGTGTGTGTGTTGAACTGTAGATGTGTGTGTGTTGTTTTGTAGATGTGTGTGTGTTGGTTTGTAGATGTGTGTATGTGTGTTGGTTTGTAGATGTGTGTGTGTGTGGGTTTGTAGATGTGTGTGTGTGTTGGTTTGTACGTGTGTGTGTTGGTTTGTAGGCGTGTGTGTGTGTGTTGGTTTGTATGTGTGTGTGTGTGTTGGTTTGTAGGTGTGTGTGTGTGTTGGTTTGTAGATGTGTGTGTGTTGGTTTGTAGATGTGTGTGTGTGTTGATTTGTACGTGTGTGTGTGTTGGTTTGTAGGTGTGTGTATTGGTTTGTAGATGTGTCTGTGTGTGTGTTCTGGTTTGTAGATAAGTGTGTGTGTGTGTTCTGGTTTGTAGATGTGTGTGTGTTGTTTTGTAGATGCGTGTGTGTTGGTTTGTAGATGTGTGTGTGTGTTGGTTTGTAGACGTGTGTGTGTGTGTTGGTTTGTAGATGTTTGTGTGTTGGTTTGTAGGTGTGTGTATTGGTTTGTAGATGTGTGTGTGTGTGTTGGTTTGTAGATATGTGTGTGTGTGTCTGTGTTGGTTTGTAGATGTGTGTGTGTGTTGGTTTGTAGAAGTGTGTGTATATGTTGGTTTGTAGATGCGTGTGTGTGTGTTGGTTTGTAGATGTGAGTGTGTGTTGGTTTGTAGGTGTGTGTGTTGGTTTGTAGGTGTGTGTGTGTGTGTGTTGGTTTGTATGTGTGTGTGTGTTGGTTTGTAGGTGTGTGTGTGTTGGTTTGTATATGTGTGTGTGCTGGTTTGTATGTGTGTGTGTGTGTTAGTGTGTTGGTTTGTAGATGTGTGTGTGTTGGTTTGTAGATGTGTGTGTGTGTTGATTTGTAGGTGTGTGTGTTGGTTTGTAGGTGTGTGTATTGGTTTGTAGATGTGTGTGTGTGTTCTGGTTTGTAGATAAGTGTGTGTGTGTGTGTTCTGGTTTGTAGATGTGTGTGTGTGTTCTGGTTTGTAGATGTGTGTGTGTGTTCTGCTTTGTAGATGTGTGTGCATATTGCTTTGTAGATATGTGCGTGTGTTGGTTTGTAGATATGTTTGTGTGTTGGTTTGCAGATGTGTGTGTGTGTTGGTTTGTAGACGTGTGTGTGTGTGTTGGTTTGTAGATGTATGTGTGTTGGTTTGTAGGTGTGTGTATTGGTTTGTAGATGTGTGTGTGTGTTGGTTTGTAGATATGTGTGTGTGTGTCTGTGTTGGTTTGTAGATGTGTGTGTGTGTTGGTTTGTAGAAGTGTGTGTGTGTATGTTGGTTTGTAAATGCGTGTGTGTGTGTTGGTTTGTAGATGTGAGTGTGTGTTGGTTTGTAGGTGTGTGTGTTAGTTTGTGGTGTGTGTGTGTTGGTTTGTAGGTGTGTGTGTTGGTTTGTAGGTGTGTGTGTGTGTGTGTTTTGGTGTGTGTGTGTGTTGGTTTCTACGTGTGTGTGTTGTTTTGTACGTGTGTGTGTGTGTTGGTTTGTACGTGTGTGTGTGTGTTTGTTTGTATGTGTGTGTGTCTGTGTGTGTAGGTTTGTACGTGTGTTTGTGTGTGTTGGTTTGTATGTGTGTGTGTGTCTGTGTGTGTTGGTTTGTATGTGCGTGTGTGTTGGTTTGTACGTGTGTGTGTGTGTGTGTTGGTTTGTAGGTGTGTGTGTGTGTGTGTTGGTTTGTACGTGTGTGCGTGTTGGTTTGTAGATGTGTGTGTGTGTTGGTTTGTAGGTGTGTGTGTGTTGGTTTGTAGATGTGTGTGTGTGTGTGTGTGTGTTGGTTTGTAGATGTGTGTGTGTTGGTTTGTAGGTGTGTGCATTGGTTTGTAGATGTGTGTGTGTTGAATTGTAGATGTGTGTGTGTTGTTTTGTAGATGTGTGTGTGTTGGTTTGTAGATGTGTGTATGTGTGTTGGTTTGTAGATGTGTGTGTGTGTTGGTTTGTAGATGTGTGTGTGTTTGTTGGTTTGTACGTGTGTGTGTTGGTTTGTAGGTGTGTGTGTGTGTTGGTTTGTATGTGTGTGTGTGTTGGTTTGTAGATGTGTGTGTGTGTTGGTTTGTAGAAGTGTGTGTGTGTATGTTGGTTTGTAGATGCCTGTGTGTGTGTTGGTTTGTAGATGTGAGTGTGTGTTGGTTTGTAGGTGTGTGTGTTGGTTTGTGGTGTGTGTGTGTGTTGGTTTGTAGGTCTGTGTGTTGGTTTGTAGGTGTGTGTGTGTGTGTGTGCTTTGGTGTGTGTGTGTGTTGGTTTCTACGTGTGTGTGTGTTGTTTTGTACGTGTGTGTGTTGTTTTGTACGTGTGTGTGTGTGTTGGATTGTACGTGTGTGTGTGTGTTGGTTTGTACGTGTGTGTGTGTGTTCGTTTGTATGTGTGTGTGTCTGTGTGTGTAGGTTTGTATGTGTGTGTGTGTTGGTTTGTATGTGTGTTTGTGTGTGTTGGTTTGTAGATGTGTGTGTGTGTTGGTTTGTAGGTGTGTGTGTTGGTTTGTAGGTGTGTGTTTGTGGGTTTGTATGTGTTTGTGTGTGTTGGTTTGTAGGTGTGTGTGTGTGTTGGTTTGTAGGTGTGTGTGTGTGTGTTGGTTTGTAGGTGTGTGTATTGGTTTGTAGATGTGTGTGTGTTGAATTGTAGATGTGTGTGTGTTGTTTTGTAGATGTGTGTGTGTTGGCTTGTAGATGTGTGTATGTGTGTTGGTTTGTAGATGTGTGTGTGTTTTGGTTTGTAGATGTGTGTGTGTGTTGGTTTGTACGTGTGTGTGTTGGTTTGTAGGCGTGTGTGTGTGTGTTGGTTTGTATGTGTGTGTGTGTTGGTTTGTAGGTGTGTGTGTGTGTTGGTTTGTAGATGTGTGTGTTGGTTTGTATGTGTGTGTGTGTTAGTGTGTTGGTTTGTAGATGTGTGTGTGTTGGTTTGTAGATGTGTGTGTGTGTTGATTTGTAGGTGTGTGTGTATTGGTTTGTAGGTGTGTGTATTGGTTTGTAGATGTGTCTGTGTGTGTGTTCTGGTTTGTAGATAAGTGTGCGTGTGTGTTCTGGTTTGTAGATGTGTGTGTGTTGTTTTGTAGATGCGTGTGTGTTGGTTTGTAGATGTGTGTGTGTGTTGGTTTGTAGACGTGTGTGTGTGTGTTGGTTTGTAGATGTATGTGTGTTGGTTTGTAGATGTGTGTATTGGTTTGTAGATGTGTGTGTGTGTGTTGGTTTGTAGATATGTGTGTGTGTGTCTGTGTTGGTTTGTAGATGTGTGTGTGGGTTGGTTTGTAGAAGTGTGTGTGTATGTTGGTTTGTAGATGCATGTGTGAGTGTTGGTTTGTAGATGTGAGTGTGTGTTGGTTTGTAGGTGTGTGTGTTGGTTTGTAGGTGTGTGTGTGTGTGTGTTGGTTTGTATGTGTGTGTGTGTTGGTTTGTAGGTGTGTGTGTGTTGGTTTGTATATGTGTGTGTGCTGGTTTGTATGTGTGTGTGTGTGTGTTAGTGTGTTGGTTTTTAGATGTGTGTGTGTTGGTTTGTAGATGTGTGTGTGTGTGTTGATTTGTAGGTGTGTGTGTTGGTTTGTAGGTGTGTGTATTGGTTTGTAGATGTGTGTGTGTGTTCTGGTTTGTAGATAAGTGTGTGTGTGTGTGTGTGTTCTGGTTTGTAGATGTGTGTGTGTGTTCCGGTTTGTAGATGTGTGTGTGTGTTCTGCTTTGTAGATGTGTGTGCATGTTGCTTTGTAGATATGTGTGTGTGTTGGTTTGTAGATATGTTTGTGTGTTGGTTTGCAGATGTGTGTGTGTGTGTTGGTTTGTAGATGTGTGTGTGTTGGATGTAGATGTGTGTGTGTTGTTTTGTAGGTGCGTGTGTGTTGGTTTGTAGATGTGTGTGTGTGTTGGTTTGTAGACGTGTGTGTGTGTGTTGGTTTGTAGATGTATGTGTGTTGGTTTGTAGGTGTGTGTATTGGTTTGTAGATGTGTGTGTGTGTTGGTTTGTAGATATGTGTGTGTGTGTCTGTGTTGGTTTGTAGATGTGTGTGCATGTTGCTTTGTAAATATGTGTGTGTGTTGGTTTGTAGATATGCTTGTGTGTTGGTTTGCAGATGTGTGTGTGTGTGTTGGTTTGTAGATGTGTGTGTGTGTGTGTGTTGGTTTGTAGATGTGTGTGTGTGTTTGTAGATGTGTGTGTGGTTTGTAGATGTGTGTGTGTGTTGGTTTGTAGGTGTGGTGTGTTGTTGTGTGTGTGTGTTGGTTTGTAGGTGTGTGTGTGTTGGTTTGTATGTGTGTGTGTGTGTGTGTTGGTTTGTACGTGTGTGCGTGTTGGTTTGTAGATGTGTGTATGTGTGCTGGTTTGTAGATGTGTGTGTGTTGGTTTGTAGATGTGTGTGTGTGTTGGTTTGTAGGTGTGTGTGTTGGTTTGTAGGTGTGTGTTTGTTGGTTTGTATGTGTTTGTGTGTGTTGGTTTGTAGGTGTGTGTGTGTGTTGGTTTGTAGGTGTGTGTGTGTGTTGGTTTGTAGATGTGTGTGTGTGTGTTGGTTTGTAGATGTGTGTGTGTTGGTTTGTAGGTGTGTGTATTGGTTTGTAGATGTGTGTGTGTTGAATTGTAGATGTGTGTGTGTTGTTTTGTAGATGTGTGTGTGTTGGTTTGTAGATGTGTGTATGTGTGTTGGTTTGTAGATGTGTGTGTGTTTTGGTTTGTAGATGTGTGTGTGTGTTGGTTTGTACGTGTGTGTGTTGGTTTGTAGGCGTGTGTGTGTGTGTTGGTTTGTATGTGTGTGTGTGTGTTGGTTTGTAGGTGTGTGTGTGTGTTGGTTTGTAGATGTGTGTGTTGGTTTGTATGTGTGTGTGTGTTAGTGTGTTGGTTTGTAGATGTGTGTGTGTTGGTTTGTAGATGTGTGTGTGTGTTGATTTGTAGGTGTGTGTGTATTGGTTTGTAGGTGTGTGTATTGGTTTGTAGATGTGTCTGTGTGTGTGTTCTGGTTTGTAGATAAGTGTGCGTGTGTGTTCTGGTTTGTAGATGTGTGTGTTTTGTTTTGTAGATGCGTGTGTGTTGGTTTGTAGATGTGTGTGTGTGTTGGTTTGTAGACGTGTGTGTGTGTGTTGGTTTGTAGATGTATGTGTGTTGGTTTGTAGGTGTGTGTATTGGTTTGTAGATGTGTGTGTGTGTGTTGGTTTGTAGATATGTGTGTGTGTGTCTGTGTTGGTTTGTAGATGTGTGTGTGTGTTGGTTTGTAGAAGTGTGTGTGTATGTTGGTTTGTAGATGCATGTGTGTGTGTTGGTTTGTAGATGTGAGTGTGTGTTGGTTTGTAGGTGTGTGTGTGTGTGTGTTGGTTTGTATGTGTGTGTGTGTTGGTTTGTAGGTGTGTGTGTGTTGGTTTGTATATGTGTGTGTGCTGGTTTGTATGTGTGTGTGTGTGTTAGTGTGTTGGTTTTTAGATGTGTGTGTGTTGGTTCGTAGATGTGTGTGTGTGTGTTGATTTGTAGGTGTGTGTGTTGGTTTGTAGGTGTGTGTATTGGTTTGTAGATGTGTGTGTGTGTTCTGGTTTGTAGATAAGTGTGTGTGTGTGTGTTCTGGTTTGTAGATGTGTGTGTGTGTTCTGGTTTGTAGATGTGTGTGTGTGTTCTGCTTTGTAGATGTGTGTGCATGTTGCTTTGTAGATATGTGTGTGTGTTGGTTTGTAGATATGTTTGTGTGTTGGTTTGCAGATGTGTGTGTGTGTGTTGGTTTGTAGATGTGTGTGTGTTGGTTTGTAGATGTGTGTGTGTTGTTTTGTAGATTCGTGTGTGTTGGTTTGTAGATGTGTGTGTGTGTTGGTTTGTAGATATGTGTGTGTGTGTCTGTGTTGGTTTGTAGATGTGTGTGTGTGTTGGTTTGTAGAAGTGTGTGTGTGTATGTTGGTTTGTAAATGCGTGTGTGTCTGTTGGTTTGTAGATGTGAGTGTGTGTTGGTTTGTAGGTGTGTGTGTTGGTTTGTGGTGTGTGTGTGTTGGTTTGTAGGTGTGTGTGTTGGTTTGTAGGTGTGTGTGTGTCTGTGTGTTTTGGTGTGTGTGTGTGTTGGTTTCTACGTGTGTGTTGTTTTGTACGTGTGTGTGTGTGTTGGTTTGTACGTGTGTGCGTGTGTTTGTTTGTATGTGTGTGTGTCTGTGTGTGTAGGTTTGTACGTGTGTGTGTGTTAGTTTGTATGTGTGTTTGTGTGTGTTGGTTTGTATGTGTGTGTGTGTCTGTGTGTGTTGGTTTGTATGTGCGTGTGTGTTGGTTTGTAAGTGTGTGTGTGTGTGTGTTGGTTTGTATGTGTGTGTGTGTGTGTTGGTTTGTACGTGTGTGCGTGTTGGTTTTTGGATGTGTGTATGTGTGCTGGTTTGTAAATGTGTGTGTGTTGGTTTGTAGATGTGTGTGTGTGTTGGTTTGTAGGTGTGTGTGTTGGTTTGTAGGTGTGTGTTTGTTGGTTTGTATGTGTTTGTGTGTGTTGGTTTGTAGGTGTGTGTGTGTGTTGGTTTGTAGGTGTGTGTGTGTTGGTTTGTAGATGTGTGTGTGTGTGTGTTGGTTTGTAGATGTGTGTGTGTTGGTTTCTGGGTGTGTGTATTGGTTTGTAGATGTGTGTGTGTTGAATTGTAGTTGTGTGTGTGTAGTTTTGTAGATGTGTGTGTTGATTTGTAGATGTGTGTATGTGTGTTGGTTTGTAGATGTGTGTGTGTGTTGGTTTGTAGATGTGTGTGTGTTGGTTTGTACGTGTGTGTGTTGGTTTGTAGGCGAATGTGTGTGTGTGCTGGTTTGTATGTGTGTGTGTGTGTTGGTTTGTAAGTGTGTGTGTGTGTGGGTTTGTAGATGTGTGTGTTGGTTTGTATCTGTGTGTGTGTGTGTTAGTGTGTTGGTTTGTAGATGTGTGTGTGTTGGTTTGTAGATGTGTGTGTGTGTTGATTTGTAGGTGTGTGTGTGTTGGTTTGTAGGTGTGTGTATTGGTTTGTAGATGTGTCTGTGTGTGTGTTCTGGTTTGTAGATAAGTGTGTGTGTGTGTTCTGGTTTGTAGATGTGTGTGTGTTGTTTTGTAGATGCATGTGTGTTGGTTTGTAGATGTGTGTGTGTGTTGGTTTGTAGACGTGTGTGTGTGTGTTGGTTTGTAGATGTATGTGTGTTGGTTTGTAGGTGTGTGTATTGGTTTGTAGATGTGTGTGTGTGTGTTGGTTTGTAGATTTGTGTGTGTGTGTCTGTGTTGGTTTGTAGATGTGTGTGTGTGTTGGTTTGTAGAAGTGTGTGTGTGTATGTTGGTTTGTAGATGAGTGTGTGTGTGTTGGTTTGTAGATGTGAGTGTGTGTTGGTTTGTAGGTGTGTGTGTTGGTTTGTAGGTGTGTGTGTGTGTGTGTTTTGGTGAGTGTGTGTGTTGGTTTCTACGTGTGTGTGTGTTGTTTTGTACTTGTGTGTGTTGTTTTGTACGTGTGTGTGTGTGTGTTGGCTTGTACGTGTGTGTGTGTGTTGGTTTGTACGTGTGTGTGTGTGTTCGTTTGTATGTGTGTGTGTCTGTGTGTGTAGGTTTGTATGTGTGTGTGTGTTGGTTTGTATGTGTGTTTGTGTGTGGTTGGTTTTGTTTGTGTGTGTGTGTGTCTGTGTGTGTTGGTTTGTATGTGCGTGTGTGTTGGTTTGTACGTGTGTGTGTGTGTGTGTGTGTTGGTTTGTATGTGTGTGTGTGTGTTGGTTTGTACGTGTGTGCGTGTTGGTTTGTAGATGTGTGTGTGTTGGTTTGTAGATGTGTGTGCGTGTTGGTTTGTAGGTGTGTGTGTTGGTTTGTAGGTGTGTGTGTATTGGTTTGTAGGTGTGTGTATTGGTTTGTAGATGTGTCTGTGTGTGTGTTCTGGTTTGTAGATAAGTGTGCGTGTGTGTTCTGGTTTGTAGATGTGTGTGTTTTGTTTTGTAGATGCGTGTGTGTTGGTTTGTAGATGTGTGTGTGTGTTGGTTTGTAGACGTGTGTGTGTGTGTTGGTTTGTAGATGTATGTGTGTTGGTTTGTAGGTGTGTGTATTGGTTTGTAGATGTGTGTGTGTGTGTTGGTTTGTAGATATGTGTGTGTGTGTCTGTGTTGGTTTGTAGATGTGTGTGTGTGTTGGTTTGTAGAAGTGTGTGTGTATGTTGGTTTGTAGATGCATGTGTGAGTGTTGGTTTGTAGATGTGAGTGTGTGTTGGTTTGTAGGTGTGTGTTGGTGTAGGTGTGTGTGTGTGTGTTGGTTTGTATGTGTGTGTGTGTTGGTTTGTAGGTGTGTGTGTGTTGGTTTGTATATGTGTGTGTGCTGGTTTGTATGTGTGTGTGTGTGTTAGTGTGTTGGTTTTTAGATGTGTGTGTGTTGGTTTGTAGATGTGTGTGTGTGTGTTGATTTGTAGGTGTGTGTGTTGGTTTGTAGGTGTGTGTATTGGTTTGTAGATGTGTGTGTGTGTTCTGGTTTGTAGATAAGTGTGTGTGTGTGTGTTCTGGTTTGTAGATGTGTGTGTGTGTTCTGGTTTGTAGATGTGTGTGTGTGTTCTGCTTTGTAGATGTGTGTGCATGTTGCTTTGTAGATATGTGTGTGTGTTGGTTTGTAGATATGTTTGTGTGTTGGTTTGCAGATGTGTGTGTGTGTGTTGGTTTGTAGATGTGTGTGTGTTGGTTTGTAGATGTGTGTGTGTTGTTTTGTAGATGCGTGTGTGTAGGTTTGCAGATGTGTGTGTGTGTTGGTTTGTAGATGTGTGTGTGTGTGTGTGTTGGTTTGTAGATGTGTGTGTGTGTTGTTTTGTAGATGTGTGTGTTGGTTTGTAGATGTGTGTGTGTGTTGGTTTGTAGATATGTGTGTGTGTGTCTGTGTTGGTTTGTAGATGTGTGTGCAGTTGCTTTGTAAATATGTGTGTGTGTGGTTTGTAGATATGCTTGTGTGTTGGTTTGCAGATGTGTGTGTGTGTGTTGGTTTGTAGATGTGTGTGTGTGTGTGTGTTGGTTTGTAGATGTGTGTGTGTGTTGTTTTGTAGATGTGTGTGTGTTGGTTTGTAGATGTGTGTGTGTGTTGGTTTGTAGGTGTGCGTGTGTTGGTTTGTATGTGTGTGTGTGTGTGTGTGTTGGTTTGTAGGTGTGTGTGTGTTGGTTTGTATGTGTGTGTGTGTGTGTGTTGGTTTGTACGTGTGTGCGTGTTGGTTTGTAGATGTGTGTATGTGTGCTGGTTTGTAGATGTGTGTGTGTTGGTTTGTAGATGTGTGTGTGTGTTGGTTTGTAGGTGTGTGTGTTGGTTTGTAGGTGTGTGTTTGTTGGTTTGTATGTGTTTGTGTGTGTTGGTTTGTAGGTGTGTGTGTGTGTTGGTTTGTAGGTGTGTGTGTGTTGGTTTTTGGATGTGTGTATGTGTGCTGGTTTGTAAATGTGTGTGTGTTGGTTTGTAGGGTGTGTGTATTGGTTTGTAGATGTGTGTGTGTTGAATTGTAGATGTGTGTGTGTAGTTTTGTAGATGTGTGTGTGTTGGTTTGTAGATGTGTGTATGTGTGTTGGTTTGTAGATGTGTGTGTGTTTGGTTTGTAGATGTGTGTGTGTTGGTTTGTACGTGTGTGTGTTGGTTTGTAGGTGAATGTGTGTGTGTGCTGGTTTGTATGTGTGTGTGTGTGTTGGTTTGTAGGTGTGTGTGTGTGTTGGTTTGTAGATGTGTGTGTTGGTTTGTATCTGTGTGTGTGTGTGTTAGTGTGTTGGTTTGTAGATGTGTGTGTGTTGGTTTGTAGATGTGTGTGTGTGTTGATTTGTAGGTGTGTGTGTGTTGGTTTGTAGGTGTGTGTATTGGTTTATAGATGTGTCTGTGTGTGTGTTCTGGTTTGTAGATAAGTGTGTGTGTGTGTTCTGGTTTGTAGATG